>NW_027642055.1:0-139421 GCF_032717465.1 Coenobita brevimanus
AACAGGGAGGCTTTAGGAAGGGGAAGAGGTTGTGTAGATCAGATATTCATTCTTAGATCTTTAGTGGAAAAGTTTCTAGAGAAGGGAAAGAAGTTGTATGCGGCTTTCATGGATTTGGAGAAAGCATATGACAGGGTGGATAGACAAGGATTGTGGAAAGTGTTAAGAATATATGGAGTAGATGGGAAGTTGTTGAATGCTGTGAAGAGTATGTACGATGGTGCGAAGGCTGCAGTGCGTGTGGATGGTGAACTAAGTGAATTTTTCTCTTTGAAAGTTGGGTTGAAACAGGGATGTGTCATGTCTCCATGGTTGTTCAATCTGTACATGGATGGGGTAATAAAAGAGGTACAAGGTAGGGTAGTGGATGTTGGAGTGGCCCTGGTGAGAGAGGATAGTGTTTGGAAACTCCCTGTACTGTTGTTTGCAGATGATACTGTGTTGTTGAGTGAAGATGAAGGAGGAGCTGCAAGGCTTGGTGGATGAGTTTGAGAGAGTGTGTAAGAAACGGAACCTAAAGGTGAATGTAGGGAAGAGTAAAGTGATGGTCTTTGAGAGAGGTGAAGTCAGTGAATGTATAGCGAGGTTGGATGGTGAGGAATTGGAAAATGTGAGTACGTTTAAGTATTTGGGTAGTGTGATGAGTAAGGATGGAGGTTTGGAGGGTGAAGTGCTTGAAAGGGTACAGCAGGGAAGAAAGGTTGCTGGTTCCTTGAAAGCAGTGATAAGAAACAGGGAAGTGAGCATGGAAGTAAAAAAGTTACTACATGACAGTATTGTGATACCAACTCTAACGTACGGAAGTGAAGCTTGGACGTTGTTGGAAGGACACAAGTCAAGAGTGAGAGCAGTGGAAATGAGTTATTTAAGAGGAGCCTGTGGAGTCACGTGGAGAGACAGGCTGACAAATGAGGATATAAAGGAGCGTTGTGGTGTTGATGTGGATGTGATAGGAAGCGTTGTGAGGAACACACTGAGGTGGTTTGGCCATGTGGAGAGGATGGAGGGTGAAAGACTGACGAAGAGAGTGTATGTGAGTGAGGTGGAGGGTGGAAGAGGGAGGGGGAGACCGAGGATGAGATGGAGGGATGGGGTGGAGAGGTATATGAGAGAGGGGGGTGTGAGTTGGGAGCAGGGTAGTGAAATGGCGGGGGACAGGGCGACTTGGAGGCGATTTGTTTGTGGCCACCCCAAACGGGATTGAGGCGTCTGGCAATAGATAGATAGATAGAACCTGGCACTTCCAGCATCAGTGCCATGACCTGTGGTTTTTCACATACAGTATACTGTACAGCCTGTGGGATGGAGCTAAGAATTTCCCAGGACTCAATTATGACTACAAAATAGCACCCTGAGTAAGGAGAAATGGCAGACTCAATTCTGTATGATGGAAAGACAAAGAATTTTGCGATGTGATTGATCCATCAGAACATAACCCCGTCATAAGTTGAGGACTATCTGTATTTAAACTGGCAGCAACAGATAAATAAACATTAAAGTAAATACACAGGTAAACTTATGTTGGTCAACAAGCTGGCTGGTAACTATATAAGTAGGTACATATGGAGGTAGGTTAACTGATGAGAGTACAAGTAATTATGTAGGTGTGTAAACCAACAAAGGTTACCTGGTAAATATGTATGTGGGTAAACTGAGAAGTATACAGGTAAATAAGTATGTGCGTAAACTGATAAGTATACAGGTAAATATGCAGGTGGGTAAACTGGTAAGTATACAGGTGGGTAAACCTGTAAAGGTAAGCAGGTAAATAGGTGGGTAAATTGATAAAAAAGTAATCAGATAAAGACAGTTGCATGATTTGGTGAATGGGCAGGTGGGTGAATAGTGGGTACCAATATCACCAATACCAACGCCAGTTAACAGTATGACAATTACCAACACCATCACAATTACAACCATCATGAACAACCTTTACAACTACCAGCACCATCACAAACAGCCTTTACAACTGCCAACACCATCACATTTAACAGGATCACAACTATCATCATCACCACCACCAATACCTCCACTAAAATTATCAACATCACAACTACCACGGCCAGCACAACTAATTACTATCATCACCAATTATGAGGGAGATCAATTCCTGGCATAAGGTTATCAGTAACTGTCGGTCCATTAATAACAAATGAATCCATCATAATACACCACTACAGAAATTATCAAAATCAGGCCAACAATCACCACCCAAACTATCCCACACATTTCCTGTGACAGCGTGGACAGCCACCACTGGCTGACCAACGCTGACACGTGCAAGTAGGTTGACGCCTTGATAACGATGAACGAACAAACGTGTATGCTGTACTGAACAACGGTAATATCCCCACTCCTTGTCAAGATATAATCTACGATATTTGTGTGTGTGACACTGACCTATATCCCTCATACACACAAACCTACAGTATATCCCTGATATGCACACACCTATATCCCTGGCACACAGCATTTACCCTACCCTGACAAAGATCTGTAACCCTTTTCATCTTAGTTGATGGCAAAGTGTCTTCAAACAGGAGGGAAGATTTGACTAACAACCAAGGAGACTACTTCCTAACTAAATAACTAAGACTCATCATATTTCATGCAACCACAACCTGGTAAACAAGTTGTGGGAGTGGCCCAGTTCTGTCAGATAACAACAAACCACTAGAGTATAACAGGACTGATGATCAGGTGCCAGGCACACAAACCCTAACCATCATTCAAATTAATTTCTTCTGCCATCACACCACCACCATCTTAACATATTATATATAACACCACCACCACTATCAAAACATCATTGAATGGGCCTGGTACAAACCATTAACAATGTCCAGAATAAACCATTAGTAATATCTGGTATAAGTCATAAGCAATGCCTGATATAAACCATTAACACTGCCTGATATAAAGCATTAATAATGTGTGTTATTTTGTTTACAAATAGTACACAAACAAGGAACCTGCCTTACTGTAGCAGCAGCACATCAAACACCAGTCCATCAGATTATTATTTGTTACTGATGTGCAATGTAAAGAGCCACAGCAACACTGCAATGGCATAAAAGCTGCACACATCTTGTTGCCATCATGAAGCCAGGATGATGAGTTGACGTGACTCCACTGCTGCTGATGGACAACACTGCACTGCAAGATATTACTAGTTAATGATGCAACACTTCTATTATTACCACCAGTCATAAAGTCCACCTTCATTATAAATCTCTCAAAGTTCATAACAAAAATATCTACATAAAAGTTCCACTGTCACCCAATAAAGCTGATTTGACAGTTTCCTCCAGTTTACATTATATTGTTGTTTTGTACTCAGTGTGTGGTACTGGGGGTGCTTTTTTGTGGAGGCACTGTTATTTCCCTCACCCTCCTCCCTGTCCCTTGAAAACTGGATAGTGGGCTGCAGGAAAAAGACAAGTTCAGCCTGCAGTCCACCAGGTTCACATCCAGATACGGCCAGAATCACATCATCATCAAATCCTGTGTTGCCCCATGAGGAGCACAGAAGCCCAGGGCTAGGCAAGTTGGTCCTGACATTTAAGACGAGAGTGACCAGCCTCACTCATCCCTGAGTGGCATTACGTGGGCAATAAACCCCAACCACCCCTTGGATATAAACCTACACAGAATCAATCCCATTGGAGTGCCATAATTACGAACTAAACCACCAGGTGCCATAATCTGGTTATATGGTCATCACCCAGCATGGTAAATGGTTTCCAGGTGTACAGGAAATCATTTGGGTTGTCACTCAGTGTAGAGTCACACACATACAGAAGAAAAAATGAAGGAAAGACTTAGAAAAGAGGAAGGAAGAAAAGAAGAAAGGAAGGGGCAGGTATCAGAGAACACTACATCAAGTGAGTGGATGGGGAGCAACCCCACCTACCACAATAATTATACATACTGGAAAAAACAAAGTATGCTTATTAATATTCTCAACATAAATGATTATGAACTGCACATTAATTGTATGTGCACATTACTGAAGATAAACAGGTTATCCTTGTGGCCAGTGAAATGGACAATATTGTACTTCCATAGCTTATTTAGTCTTCACAGAGATCAAATATATTAAACCCCTGTACTCAGAACCCTAACTGAGCTTTAAAAAACTAACTAGGGAAATGTCTAGACTGCCTGGTTAATGCTGAGTGAATACCAGATGTGGCATGGAATTAGCTGGTTTTGGTGTTTGGTTGACCTTTCCAGCCACAGAAAACATCAGCAGTACCAAGGGCCAACCACAGTATGGGATTCCTTGTGAGGAAGCACGGAAGTGATATATTTTGTTTTCGTTTTTAAAGGCTCCAACATGCTTGCATGTGTCGGCCTTGGTCACCTAATGGCGGCTCTCCACGCTGCACAATCCATTTCAGCCTCCCTGTTCAGTCCCTTAACCCTAAGGTCACACTTAATGACCTCGTCCCATGTTTTTCTCGATCTACCCCTCATAACCCCACCCCCAATATTAACACTTCTCACCTTCCTCACCCAATTATCATCCCCCATCCTCTCCACATGTCCAAACCACCTCAATCTACCTCTCCTCATCACAACACTAATACACTCCAGTCCCATCCTACCTCTCAACTCTTCCATCATAAACCCAGCCCCTCCAGGCCTTGGACGCAGGGACGCACTGCATATCCACCTAATCATTGTCATTTCTGTACGTCTGAGCTGGCGAATATCTTCCTCCTTCACTGCCCAGGTCTCACTACCATACAGCATTACACTCCTAACACATGCTGCATACAAAGACCCCTTAGCACATAGGGAGAGCCCTCTCAACGTCAGGAGAGGCAACAGCTCCCTGAACTTCTTCCAACCACTTCTCACCCTAGCCACAGAGCTACCTCCAGCCCCACCTCCAGCACACAACATGTCTCCTAAATAACAAAATTCTTCCACACACTCAAGAGATTCACCAGCAAGTTCAATCCTTTCACGTCTGACAATCTCCACCTGCTCACCCCGGCACGCCGTACACATAAAATCAGCATTATCTCGCAGTCTACCTCTGATACCACTACATCTCTTATGCACCCATTTATCACACACACCGCACAAGATGGAATTACTTCCCACGCCCTTGTGGCAAACTGCACATGGCCACTCTCCCTCGTCATTGACAGTACCGCCACCAACCCTAGATATCATCACTTTTATTTTATCTGCATTTACCCTTAAACCCTTGTGCCCCATACCATCTCTCCACTTCCTAAACCTTTCCTCCGCCTCCCTTTCGTTCTCTGCAATCAACACCAAATCATCAGCATACAACAACTCCCACGGGAGTCCGTTTCTAAAGTCACGTGAAAGGGCTTCAAGTACTATGATAAACAACATGGGACTCAAGACTGACCCCTGATGCACACCAACATTCACAGAATCTGAAATGATATGACTTGACTGCTGTATGAAACACTGGTACAAATTACTGGTACAGTATAGAGTAACTCACCTCTGAAGTTGCAGTGAATATCTCCTTTAGTAAAACAACATCCTTCATATTTCATTCTTGGTACAGCCATATGATTCTGCTGTGGCATACAGGACCCCTCACACAGTACAGATGTTATGGCACAGTGTGGCCAGCACCAGTCAGCCAGGGTCAGTAACTGGTGCCATTGTGACTCCAAGGATGACAATGGTCAAGTCAGTCAGCCACAACATTACTTGTCAACATTACCACCTGCTGCCATCAGCAGGACAAGAGGGTTGAAGGGGCAGGTAACCATCTACTGTTGATATTGGCACACCACTGAAAGAAATGAGTTCAGTTAGTGGTGCAACAGCTGCATAGTATATACTGCTACTACAGCAACACGTTACTACATCAAACTAAAGGAAGGAACACCCACTCAGATTAATACACATTTAAACAGATTTTCACACTTTCACAGTACAATATTAAATGTTGTAGATACAGTAAAAGTCCAATTCTTTGGCCTCCAATTCCCCGGCAAATCTGATATTTCGGCAGTTTTGAGAAATAGTCCCATTTACGAAAATCTCTGATCATTCGGCAGATTTTCCGATTTTTTTCGTCAGTCTTGAAATTCTCCATGAGTCCTTAGAGCCTGTTGCAGGACCCTCTACTGCTGGGGACTTCTTCCAGCAGTAGCAGAGTCCAATCAACCCCTTCTATTGTACATATGTAATTAAGGAACCTACTATAAGTTTAGGTAAGTGCATGTGAACTTGTAGGCCTACTGTACCATTACATTTATATACAGTATGTTCACTAATTTCTTTATTTTTCATATTCATGTATAGTACTGTATTCATTACAGTATTGTACAGTATCAAACAGTATACAGTACTCTCTCCAAGCACATTTGTAATGATATGAGTAATGATGATAGTGTTCACCGAAACATATAAGGTATTGAGTGGGTAGGGTTTTTGATAATTCGGCAATTTTGATTTTTCGGCACTAGCCTGGTCCCATAGATGCCGAAAAATAGGACTTCTACTGTATACTGAACCACAGTCTGGTCCAAATGATGAATTCAGTGTAAGCACGTGGGTTTGAGAACTCTTAATATACATACAGCATAGCATAAAACACTACACAATGCTGGAAACAAGCACAAGAGTGCAAAGAGCAAGCTATATATACTTAAGTGGTCAAAAACAATAGGGAAGCATCCATTATTCCACAATTTACTGCAGTGGACAATATATGACACAGTGCAACAGGGTAAATGGACAATCGAATACAGCAAAGGTCAATGCAGTCAGAGTTTACTGTGCTGTGCTCTCTTGAATAATTACCACAGATTTAAAATATGACCACAACAAAGGCAGCACTGTACAAGATTACAGTACTGTACTGATACCAAATTGGCTAACATGCAAATGGAAAAGTAAAATATAAGAATTTTTATCAAAATATATATATATATATTCTTCAATGAATCCCAAAAAGGTCTCCCTGATGCCAAATAAAATTCCCTGGAGTTAGGCAGAATTATATATAACATTATATACACTGACAGCAAGAATATGATACGAAAAGCATCACACTGAATGCAACAATTACAGTGAACAACCTGGCACTTCAAGCATCAGTGCCATGACCTGTGGTTTTTCACATACAGTATACTGTATAGCCTGTGGGATGGAGCTAAGAATTTCCCAGGACTCAATTATGACTACGAAATAGCACCCTGAGTAAGGAGAAATGGCAGACTCAATTCTGTATGATGGAAAGAAATTCTGCAACCTTATTCTTGATCATTCAAGGGACCAATGTCCCTGGCAGCATCTGTATAGAACTACCCCTTGACACCCATGAAGTCATGTGTCGATGTATGTTTCTTAGCAATGCGATACATTGCTATCATGATGAACAATAAGTCAGACACATATTTGGGATAACGACGGCAAAATGGACACAAACTCACCAGAACGATGACTCCATTATCCTGGTGTCAACTGCCTCTAACCCAAACACGATTCTTCATCTCTTGTACCAACATGTCTCTCTTGGTCATCACATGGTCCTCTGTACTCATCTCCCTCACACTGAAAGAAAAGTGTACAATTAGGACACTACACACCAACTTTTTCTCTTTTAGCACCAACAGGGTACTTAGCTATCAATTAAAATTCCTGTACAGAAAACTCCAAAACCATATAAACACAATTTTCAAATACATTTCAATTACTAGGGAACTGTGCAGCTGAAAACAAACTTCATTACTACCCTGATAATTCTCAGCACAATACAACAGAAAATGGTAACTATAGGATGCACCACTATCACAAAATCGACGTTTCTTTGGGGGATCCACAGGCCGTACCGGAAAGATTGTACAGGTCAAGGTAATGAGGTTGTGATCGGAGAAGCCTAACGTAAAGGAAAGATTAACAGCGTATGCAGAAGGATGTCGTAAGGAAGAAGTCAGGTCAAGTATGTTGGAGCTCTCCAAGGCAGTCAGGGATACAGGTAGGGTGCAGTACAAACTGCTCTTGGTCATTAAGGATAGAAAAGATGTAGGCTTGTTCACCAGGTGGATCAGTGAAAGGGAGAGGAGAGCCAAAGATGGTGGTGAACACTAAAACCTAGAATGGAGATTTCAGAGAAAGGACAAGTGAAAAGAATGTGTTCCATCGTAGAAGATAGTCGAAGAATTTTTCATAGCTACAATACATTAAATCTAAAAACAGTTTATAAATCAACCTGAATACACCATTTTAGACAATCATAAAAAAAAAATTATATATATATTAACTCTGACAGTGAACAAACAGCAAGAACTTCTCCACTAGACCACACGAGAATTTTGAGTGTTGTGCAGGGAAAAAAAACGGTGTGTTGTGTTAAGGTTTTCGAGTTGAGAGAAAAGACTCAGTGGAAACTAACTTTAACGTAAACAGACTTCTTTGTTTTGGCTTTGGAAATTTTGAAAAGAATGGGAAAAGTCAATGTGCAACACAAAATTAAAATGGAGCATTATTTGGACTAAAGTGAACACTGTGAAGAGAACGGACTTCTGTGTGTTACTGACTAAGTTCAGTGCAAGACTTCAGGAAGAGTGTACTGCAAGTGTTTCAGGAAATCGTTCTTACTGTCCGAGTCCGAGAGGAGGCGGTTATTCATCGAGGTGGCCAGGGACTTGCTGTAAGTAGCCAGAATGTTTCATACTGTACTTTTTTCCATACTATACTTACCAGAATGTTTCATACTGTACTTTTTTCCATACTATACTTACCTCATGCATGTGCAGTAGGAATGTGTTTTTCTGAGGTAGGCTAGGTTAGGGTCCATAAGTACCAGAATGTTTTTTAATGTATGAACCTACTTCTAAACCCTCATTTTATGTTTCTTTTGCATTTATTTCAGTCATTTATGTGCCTTATTGGTGTGATTTGGGTGTTAAATAGGTGCTATGCATGTCCAGAGGGAGTTGTATAGGTGTTTCTCTGAATTAGGGTCCATGAGTACAAGTCCATAACCTGGGGCCCAATATCCGGACAAAACCAATAATCGGACCTACCAATGGCTCTATTACGTCGGATATTGGAGTGATTACTGTATAAATATATATAAAAGCCATTGTTAAACCGGTGTTTGGCCATCGTTAGGTGGGGTATGGTGGTATTTCTACCCCAATGGTTAAGCCGGGGGGTGTCACATCTAGGGGTATTATATTTTGAGGTATTACTGTAATATGGTCTGCTGGCTACATGTAACAAAACATTAAGAAGACTTACCGTAACTGATTTTGTCATCAGGTGCCTGGCTTCAGGCTGGAGCAGAGCAGCCAGTAGAGTACGAGGCAAAGCAGGAAGCAGGACGATTCTGGGTGTCAAAAGCATCTTCTCCAATGGCAGGACCAACAACTGAAAATAAAGTCTGTGCTGTATACATTATCATATTAAAATAACCTTCCAACTCTAATCCACTCATTAAGCAATTCTGCCAGTGATAAAACCCTCCTACTTCAGTGGATCCTTTCTCACCCAGTCTTCAGGTGCAGTTCCTGGTAGAGACCTTTAGGCCCTGCTGCTAATAAGGACTCCAGAAAGTATGCTGGAGTGAATTTCCCCCCACAAAATTGACTAAGTGATGGTGCATTTTTACTACAAAACTTAGGGAAACATTAAAAATTCACCCCTATTTCTACGGTACACTTTAGGATGTCTTAAATATATCACCAAGCCTCTAAATCTCCCCAAACTTCTACGTAACATTGGCAAGTACCTAAACGTAACCTAACCTTTCGATGTCAACAGTACCAGGGTTCAACACCCTTTCCATAGGCCTTCATTATTAGCACCACATTTTACTGATCATGATCCTCAACATTCAAGATGGAGAGATGGCAAGTTTACAATCAATCAATCAATCACTTCCTGTGGCACCCTCGGGGATGCATAGGGCCTCGATGAACTCACACCACCACATCCTATCTTGTGCTAACTCCTCAAGATCTCCCCAACACTCATCTCCAGGTTCCCGTCTCATTGTCCTCACCCACGTCTCTTTCGGACTTCCTCTACCTCTCCTACCAAGTGCCACCCACCCTGGTGTACCTCGTACTATTCCCTGTCTCCTATACACATGTCCTAGCCACTTCCATTGTAAGAACCTAACATATTCATCGACCGGCTGCACTCCCGTTATTTCTCTAATTCTACTATTTGGTATCCTTTCCCACCACTTAACTCCTAATATTCTTCTAAGTGCTTTTTTTTCAAACACCAAGAATTTATTTTCCATAGTCACTGTGCTGTACCAAGACTCGTGTCCATAAATTAAGATACTCCTAACCATTACCTTATAAAGTTTGATTTTTGTATGCACAGAAAAATTGTTATTATTCCAAATATTTTTAAGCATTCCCATTGCCTGATTAGCCTTCTTTAACCTTTCCTCGAATTCAAAGTTCAAAGACCCATCCTGGGCTAAATAAGTACCTAAATATTTAAACCTATCAACTTGCTTTACAACCATACCTCCAATTACACATTCCTGCGCATTTTCCATATTCATATTGATTATTTCAGTTTTTCCACAATTAATAACCAAACCCACCTTGCGACCTTCACTCACCAAACAGTCCAACACTCTCTGCATCTCTTCTGGCCCATCACAAATCAAAACTATATCATCTGCATAATCTAAATCCAAAAGTTTCCTGTTCTCTCCCCAAAGTATACCTGCACCAGTTTCTGTTCCAACGCATTTCATAATGTAATCAATGACCAATATAAATAGTAAAGGCGATAGAACACCACCTTGAATTACTCCGGACTTGACTTCAAACGAATCACTCAGACAACCATCAACCATCAATTTACAAAATGTGTCCTCATGCATGTTCATAATGACCCTCACAAACTCCTCTGGTATTCCATAATGTCTCATGATCTTCCCCATAGTCTCTCTCGAAACACTATCAAAAGCCCTTTCAAAATCAACAAAACAAAGACTTAACAGTACTCTCATTTCATTAACTTGCTGCATCAAATGCCTAACTATAAAGATCTGATCATTGCAACCACGTCCCTTTCTAAAACCAGCCTGTTCATCCCTCAGAATACCCTCAACCACCGGCTCCAACCTATTTAACAACACTCTACTGAAAACTTTCAAAGCTATCGGTGACAAAGAGATTCCCCTCCAATTACCACATTCACTCAGGTCTCCCTTCTTCGGAACTTTAACAATTACAACATTCTTCCAAACTGATGGTAGTAACCCCGTCACCCATATCTTATTGAATAGCTTGGTCAAGATCATTATTAATCTATCCCCCTCCACTTTAAACATTTCCGGAAATAAACCATCCTCCCCTGGTGCCTTATTATTCTTTAACTGTTTTACTGCTTTCTCCACTTCTGCAAGCCTCAACTCTCCTGTTTCTATATTTAAATCTTCCTGAGCAGACGGTATATCCTCTTCTGGTGGTATTGGTCTATTAAGAACTGTCTCAAAATGCTCTTTCCATCTATTTTTAATATCTCCATCTTTGGTCAATAAATTTCCTTCCCTGTCTCTAACTGGTATTTCCTTGCGTTTACCTACATTACCACTCAGTTCTCTAATCGATTCATATGCTATTCTTTGACTCTGTCCATCATTTTTGTTTATTAAGATTTCAGTCTCTGCAACCTTTTCATCCACACATCTTCTTTTATCTCTCCTCGCTAACCTTCTTACTTCTGAATTCAAACTCCAGTACGCAGCTCTTGCTAATTCAATCTCTCGTTCATCAACGCATTGCATCTCACTCCTCAATTTAGCCTCACCTCTCTTTTTTTATCATATCCCACGTTTCCCCTGATATCCATTTCTTTCTCCTGAATCTATGTCTCCTTCCAATCATACATTCAGCAGTCTCATGCAAAACTTTGTTCACATGCTCCCACATCTCATCTACATTTCTCTCCCCCTCTTCCAACGTTTCCAACACCAAAAACCTATTTCTGCATTCTAATCTGAATTCCTCCTTTTCTTCTCCTTCCCTTCTAAGCTTAACAATATCGTATCTACCAACACCAGATTTTTCCTTCTTCTGATTTTTAAGTTTAAACCTTATTTTTGCAATGCTGAGTTGATGGTCACTACCAATATCCGTTCCCCTTTTAACATGAACATCTAGCAGAGAACTTCTATGCCTCCTACTGTATACATTATATTAAAATAACCTTCAACTCTAATCCACTCATTAAGCAATTCTGCCAGTGATAAAACCCTCCTACCTCAGTGGATCCTTTCTTACCCAGTCTTCAGGTGCAGTTCCTGGTAAAGGGACCTTTGGGCCCTGGTGCTAATAAGGACTCCAGAAAGTACGCTGGAGTGAATTTCCCCCCACAAAATTGACTAAGTGACGGTGCATTTTTACTACCAAACTTAGGGAAACATTAAAAATTCACCCCTATTTCTACGGTACACTTTAGGATGTCTTAAATATATCACCAAGCCTCTAAATCTCCCCGAACTTCTACGTAACATTGGCAAGTACCTAAACGTAACCTAACCTTTCGATGTCAACAGTACCAGGGTTCACCATCCTTTCCATAGGCCTTCATTATTAGCACCATATTTTACTGATCATGATGCTCAACATTCAAGATGGAGAGATGGCAAGTTTATGCCTAGATAAAATAAACTGAGCATAGCCGATGTCTAATGTGTTACAGCACTGCAGTAGGATGAGGCCAGTGAGAGCTTATATCTGAGAGACAGTTGAGGTTTACTTATTCCAGTGCCATTTAAGAGTAAATGAGTCTGATCATCCTTGCCCTAACCTCTCTGTGGCAGGGAACATAAATATACGGTACACAATGTGTATCCTGCATGTCCAGCTTTGTAACAAAACATTAAGAAGACTTACCATAACTGATTTTGTCATCAGGTGCCTGGCTTCACGATGGAGCAGAGCAGCCAGCACAGTACGAGGCAAAGTTGGAAGCAGACGATTCTGGGTGTCAAAATTATCTTCTCCAAAGGCAGGACCAACAACTGAAAATAAAGTCTGTGCTGTATACATTATCATATTAAAATAACCTTCAACTCTAATCCACTCATTAAGCAATTCTGCCAGTGATAAAACCCTCCTACTTCAGTGGATCCTTTCTCACCCAGTCTTCAGGTGCAGTTCTTGGTAAAGAGACCTTTGGGCCCTGGTGCTAATAAGGACTCCAGAAAGTACGCTGGATTTAATTTCCCCCCGCAAAATTGACTAAGTGACGTTGCATTTTTACTACAAAACTTAGGGAAACATTAAAAATTCACCCCTATTTCTACTGTACACTTTAGGATGTCTTAAATATATCACCAAGCCTCTAAATCTCCCTGAACTTCTATGTAACATTGGCAAGTACCTAAACGTAACCTAACCTTTCGATGTCAACAGTACCAGGGTTCACCATCCTTTCCATAGGCCTTCATTATTAGCACCATATTTTACTGATCATGATCCTCAACATTCAAGATGGAGAGATGGCACGTTTATGCCTAGATAAAATTAAATGAGCATAGCTGATGTCTAATGTGTTACGGCACTGCAGTAGGATGAGGCCCGTGAGAGCTTATACCTGAGAGACAGTTGAGGTTTACTTATTCCAGTGCCATTTAAGAGTAAATGAGTCTGGTCATCCTTGCCCTAACCTCTCTGTGGCAGGGAACATAAATATACGGTACACAATGTGTATCCTGCATGTCCAGCTTTGTAACAAAACATTAAGAAGACTTACCATAATTGATTTTGTCATTAAGTGCCTGGCTTCAGGATGAAGCAGAGCAGCTAGCAGAGTACGAGGCAAAGCAGGAAGCAGACGATTCTGGGTGTCAAAATCATCTTCTCCAAAGGCAGGACCAACAACTGAAAATAAAGTCTGTGCTGTATACATTATCATATTAAAATAACCTTCAACTCTAATCCACTCATTAAGCAATTCTGCCAGTGATAAAACCCTCCTACTTCAGTGGATCCTTTCTCACCCAGTCTTCAGGTGCAGTTCCTGGTAAAGAGACCTTTGGGCCCTGGTGCTAATAAGGACTCCAGAAAGTACGCTGGAGTGAATTTCCCCCCACAAAATTGACTAAGTGACGGTGCATTTTTACTACAAAACTTAGGGAAACATTAAAAATTCACCCCTATTTCTACTGTACACTTTAGGATGTCTTAAATATATCACCAAGCCTCTAAATCTCCCCGAACTTCTACGTAACATTGGCAAGTACCTAAACGTTTTCATTCATTCATCCATTGCCAGACGCCATGTATCCCGAACGGGGTGGCCAAGGGCTCAGAGTTTATTGTTTTACAGGGAGGGGCACTAATCCTCCACCAACCGCACTCGATACGTAGGGAGAACGTTATGCCAACAGCATCTGGTGTTCCCATCCAAGTACTAACCAGACCCATAAACGTAACCTAACCTTTCGATGTCAACAGTACCAGGGTTCAACATCCTTTCCATAGGCCTTCATTATTAGCACCATATTTTACTGATCATGATCCTCAACATTCAAGATGGAGAGATGGCACGTTTATGCCTAGATAAAATTAAATGAGCATAGCTGATGTCTAATGTGTTACAGCACTGCAGTAGGATGAGGCCCGTGAGAGCTTATATCTGAGAGACAGTTGAGGTTTACTTATTCCAGTGCCATTTAAGAGTAAATGAGTCTGGTCATCCTTGCCCTAACCTCTCTGTGGCAGGGAACATAAATATACAGTACACAATGTGTATCCTGCATGTCCAGCTTTGTAACAAAACATTAAGAAGACTTACCATAACTGATTTTGTCATCAGGTGCCTGGCTTCACGATGGAGCAGAGCAGCCAGCACAGTACGAGGCAAAGCAGGAAGCAGACGATTCTGGGTGTCAAAAGCATCTTCTCCAAAGGCAGGACCAACAACTGAAAATAAAGTCTGTGCTGTATACATTATCATATTAAAATAACCTTCAACTCTAATCCACTCATTAAGCAATTCTGCCAGTGATAAAACCCTCCTACTTCAGTGGATCCTTTCTCACCCAGTCTTCAGGTGCAGTTCCTGGTCAAGAGACCTTTGGGCCCTGGTGCTAATAAGGACTCCAGAAAGTACACTGGAGTGAATTTTCCCTCACAAAATTGACTAAGTGACGGTGCATTTTTACTACAAAACTTAGGGAAACATTAAAAATTCACCCCTATTTCTACTGTACACTTTAGGATGTCTTAAATATATCACCAAGCCTCTAAATCTCCCCAAACTTCTACGTAACATTGGCAAGTACCTAAACGTTTTCATTCATTCATCCATTGCCAGACGCCATGTATCCCGAACGGGGTGGCCAAGGGCTCAGAGTTTATTGTTTTACAGGGAGGGGCACTAATCCTCCACCAACCGCACTCGATACGTAGGGAGAACGTTATGCCAACAGCATCTGGTGTTCCCATCCAAGTACTAACCAGACCCATAAACGTAACCTAACCTTTCGATGTCAACAGTACCAGGGTTCAACATCCTTTCCATAGGCCTTCATTATTAGCACCATATTTTACTGATCATGATCCTCAACATTCAAGATGGAGAGATGGCAAGTTTATGCCTAGATAAAATAAACTGAGCATAGCTGATGTCTAATGGGTTACAGCACTGCAGTAGGATGAGGCCCGTGAGAGCTTATATCTGAGAGACAGTTGAGGTTTACTTATTCCAGTGCCATTTAAGAGTAAATGAGTCTGGTCATCCTTGCCCTAACCTCTCTGTGGCAGGGAACATAAATATATAGTACACAATGTGTATCCTGCATGTCCAGCTTTGTAACAAAACATTAAGAAGACTTACCATAACTGATTTTGTCATCAGGTGCCTGGCTTCAGGCTGGAGCAGAGCAGCCAGCACAGTACGAGGCAAAGCAGGAAGCAGACGATTCTGGGTGTCAAAAGCATCTTCTCCAAAGGCAGGACCAACAACTGAAAATAAAGTCTGTGCTGTATACATTATCATATTAAAATAACCTTCCAACTCTAATCCACTCATTAAGCAATTCTGCCAGTGATAAAACCCTCCTACTTCAGTGGATCCTTTCTCACCCAGTCTTCAGGTGCAGTTCCTGGTAAAGAGACCTTTGGGCCCTGGTGCTAATAAGGACTCCAGAAAGTACGCTGGAGTGAATTTCCCCCCGCAAAATTGACTAAGTGACGGTGCATTTTTACTACAAAACTTAGGGAAACATTAAAAATTCACCCCTATTTCTACTGTACACTTTAGGATGTCTTAAATATATCACCAAGCCTCTAAATCTCCCCGAACTTCTACGTAACATTGGCAAGTACCTAAACGTAACCTAACCTTTCGATGTCAACAGTACCAGGGTTCAACATCCTTTCCATAGGCCTTCATTATTAGCACCATATTTTACTGATCATGATCCTCAACATTCAAGATGGAGAGATGGCCAGTTTACGCCTAGATAAAATAAACTGAGCATAGCTGATGTCTAATGGGTTACGGCACTGCAGTAGGATGAGGCCAGTGAGAGCTTATATCTGAGAGACAGTTGAGGTTTACTTATTCCAGTGCCATTTAAGAGTAAATGAGTCTGGTCATCCTTGCCCTAACCTCTCTGTGGCAGGGAACATAAATATACGGTACACAATGTGTATCCTGCATGTCCAGCTTTGTAACAAAACATTAAGAAGACTTACCATAACTGATTTTGTCATCAGGTGCCTGGCTTCACGATGGAGCAGAGCAGCCAGCCCAGTAGGAGGCAAAGCAGGAAGCAGACGATTCTGGGTGTCAAAAGCATCTTCTCCAAAGGCAGGACCAACAACTGAAAATAAAGTCTGTGCTGTATACATTATCATATTAAAATAACCTTCAACTCTAATCCACTCATTAAGCAATTCTGCCAGTGATAAAACCCTCCTACTTCAGTGGATCCTTTCTCACCCAGTCTTCAGGTGCAGTTCCTGGTAAAGAGACCTTTGGGCCCTGGTGCTAATAAGGACTCCAGAAAGTACACTGGAGTGAATTTCCCCCTGCAAAATTGACTAAGTGACGGTGCATTTTTACTACAAAACTTAGGGAAACATTAAAAATTCACCCCTATTTCTACTGTACACTTTAGGATGTCTTAAATATATCACCAAGCCTCTAAATCTCCCCAAACTTCTACGTAACATTGGCAAGTACCTAAACGTAACCTAACCTTTCGATGTCAACAGTACCAGGGTTCAACATCCTTTCCATAGGCCTTCATTATTAGCACCATATTTTACTGATCATGATCCTCAACATTCAAGATGGAGAGATGGCCAGTTTACGCCTAGATAAAATAAACTGAGCATAGCTGATGTCTAATGGGTTACGGCACTGCAGTAGGATGAGGCCAGTGAGAGCTTATATCTGAGAGACAGTTGAGGTTTACTTATTCCAGTGCCATTTAAGAGTAAACGAGTCTGGTCATCCTTGCCCTAACCTCTCTGTGGCAGGGAACACAAATATACAGTACACAATGTGTATCCTGCATGTCCAGCTTATTTCAAGTGTTGGTGGCAAGGCTGGACTGCAGTGCCATCAAATATAAACTCCTATTTTTATGCCTGCCACCCTCACAACAACAATTAAAGACTGAGGATCACTTAAGAAGTTAACCTACTGCTTCTTCCACACAACAGAGTAGTATCAAGGTCACATGTAAAGCCTGTATCATCAAATCAAAGCCACAACCACCACTTCACTGACAAAGGTCACCTCAAAATCAAACCAAAATAACTGATAGCACAAATAAACTAAAAATAATATCATTGCATACAAAACTGTAGCTACTTTGTGTAAATCTGAGCCAAGCTTAGGTGGAAGAACTACAAGAAGACAAACTAACACGATTATTAAAGAGGAGATAACATTTCTGTACTGCCCTTGTAAATCTGAGTCACGTAAAAGCCAAAGGACCATGGAAAGTGACTAATAAAGGTGAAAAAGTACTGCACTGTTCATTAATATCTGGGCCAAGTTAAGGTGAAATGACTATAGAAACAGGGTTACTGGATACAAGGCATGAAGTACCCGATTGTTCATGACATGAATGATATACAGTACATACACAATACAGTATCTTCCTGCTGATATTGCTAATGATGTCATGATGTTTTAAGCCTAGGTTATTAGGTTAATTTGTGTGTGTGTGTGTATATATTTTTTTTTTATGCTAGGAAGAAGGAACAAAAGGCCAGGAGCCTGCAAACTGTTCCTTCTATATAAAATAAAAAGCCAAATTAAAGATCTGATCATTTCAAGATGCTTGGACACACTGCATTTGAAAGACTAGAGATCGTAGCTAGCAGGAAATATAGAGGGAGGCAGTTCCAGAGTTGACCTGTTGTATGTGGGACTGGGAGTAACAGTTAACTCTTGCTTTGTGCACAATTTAAAAAAAATCCTATCGACACTATAAATTATAACTAGGAATTCCCATCTCTCCCTACAACTAAAGATAAATGAACAACAGAATATGATGCTAGTCATTCCATACCTTACTAGGTAAGACTGTACTGGAGGATTATGTACAGCCTTCACTAACCTCATACCAGGGGACTGATGCTGGAGTAGGGAACCTTCAAATGGTGCCACTTGCTTCTACAGGGGAAGAGACCATGTTTGTTTACATTTCGCCACGGCCGGCTTAGTGACGTCATTGCATACCATCTATAACCAGTCTCTGGCACATTATGATAATTCTATGCATATTACGTGGCTATCTTTTGATGCCCTTGATATATAATGAGTGTTTTTACGGCTAGTGTGAGGAAATTCAACGGTGTGCATTTGTCACCTGGCCGCGGCTTACCTGGGCCCACACTTCACACGGAGGAATTTCCTCACATTATCCGTAAAAACACTTTCTTTATACATCACAAAAACCACAAGATACCTACGCAATAGGGAGTGAATCATCACTATGTTTCTGACACACATTATTGGCGATATACGGTAAATTACACTGCACCAACCGCCATGCGTCTAACCTCCGTCGTCAACCAAACTAGGTTCCAATATGTTGCAACAGTTCATAATATATTACATACAAGCATTTCTTGTACCTGTAAGTTAAAATACACTTTTCCTAAATTACCTAAATATATTTTCTAATGCAATGAGCTTTTCTACGGCAGTAAATACGTTCATTAACTGCCGAAATCTCCAAGTGTCTGTATGTGTCGAAGGATTTGCAGTACACAGATGATTTATGGTTTAGGCGGGAAACCTTCGAATTTTGGGAAAACTTGAAGGGTCGTTTCTTTGCCTAATAATATCGCCTAAATGTAAAAAGATTAAGCTAGAAATAAGGCTGTCTATTTAAAGGGTTAATGGACATGATGAAATCCTGCAGTATGAGATATTTTACCTAAATAAATATGGTGAAAGTTGTGTAGATCAGAGATATTCATTCTTAGATCTCTAGTGGAAAAGTTTCTATAGAAGGGAAAGAAGTTGTACCTCAATTAAATATGTATATATATACAGTATACACCATCTTCTTCATCATCCAATCCTACATTGCCCCATGAGAAGCATTGGAGCCCAGGGTTAGGCAAGTTGGTCCTGACATTTAAGATGAGAAAGACCAGCCTCACTCATCCCTGAGTATTATTATGTGAGCAATAAACCCCAACCACCTCTTGGATATAAGCCTTCATCAGCTCAATCTGATTGGAGAGCCATAATTACCCACTAAACCACCAGGTGCCAAAATTTGGTTATATGGTTACCACCCAGAGTAGTAAATGGCTTCCTGGTGTACAGGAAACCATTTGGCTTGTCACTCAGTGTAGTCACCCACAGGCAGAAGGAAGAAGACATTAAATCACCCAGGGGCATGAGGGTGGGTTCATGGAATGGGGAAGCTTGAGGGGAAGAGCAGGGGAAGTATTCAGGAGGAGATGGGTGGATGTGGCCTGTTTGCAGGAAGTCCGGAATTAGTTGCAGAAGAACAGGGAGGTTTTAGAAAGGGAAGAGGTTGTGTAGATCAGATATTTATTCTTAGGTCTTAAGCAGAAAAGTATCTAGAGAAGGGAAAGAAGTTGTATGCAGCCTTCATGGATTTGGAGAAGCATACGACAGGGTGGATAGACAAGGATTGTGGAAAGTATTAAGAAAATATGGAGTAGATGGGAAGTTGTTGAAGGCCGTGAAGAGTATGTATGAGGGTGAAAGGATGATAAGGCTGCAGTGCCTGTGGATAGTGAATTGAGTGAATTTTTCTATTTGAAGGTTGGATTGAAACAAGGATGTGTCATGTCTCCAGGGCTGTTCAATCTGTTCATGGATGGGGCTATAAATGAGATGAAAGGTAGGGCAGTGGATGTTGGAGCAGCCCTAGTGAGAAAGGGCAATGTTTGGAAACTACAATACCTGTACTGTTGTGTGCAGGTGATACTGTGTTGTTAAGTGAAGACGAAGGGGAGCTGCAAGGCTTGGTGAATGAGTTTGGGAGAGTGTGTAAGAAATGGAATCTAAAGGTGAATGTAGGGAAGAGTACAGTTATGGTCTTCAAGAGAAATGAAGTCAGTGAATGTACAGTGAGGTTGGATGAGGAGGAAATGGAAAATCTGAGTGCATTTAAGTACTTGGGTAGTGTGATGAGTAATGATGGAGATCTGGAGGTTGAAGTGCTTGAAAGGGTGCAACAGGGAAGAAAGGTTGCTGGTTCCTTGAAGGCAGTGATAAGAAAAAGAGAAGTGATTATGGAGGTGAAAAAGCTACTACAGTACATGACAGTAGTGTGATACCAACCTTAATGTATGGAAGTGAAGCTTGGACCTTGTTGGAGGGACATAAGTCAAGAGTGAGAGCAGTTGAAATGAGTTATTTAAGAGGAGCCTGTGGAGTCACATGGAGAGACAGGCTAAAGAATGAGGATATAAAGAAGCGTTGTGGTGTGGATGTGGATGTGATAGGAAGCGTTACGAGGAACACACTGAGGTGGTTTGGCCATGTGGAGAGGATGGAGGGTGAAAGACTGACGAAGAGAGTGTATGTGAGTGAGGTGGAGGGTGGAAGAGGGAGGGGGAGGCCGAGGATGAGATGGAGGGATGGGGTGGAGAGGTATATGAGAGAGGGGGGTGTGAGTTGGAAGCAGGGCAGTGAAATGGCGGGGGACAGGGCGACTTGGAGACGATTTGTTTATGGCCACCCCAAACGGGATTGAGGCGTCTGGCAATAGATAGATAGATAGATACATTAAAAAACTATTATATTTTTTCTCAGCTGAATCAAAGTGTATAGTAGTAACCAGAACGGAATATGCCACTGTACAGCACCTATGTGAGGCCCTGAGACTGAGTTTATATACTGACTAAAAATAACCATTTAAAATTATTTTCCTTCTGGACAAAACTATGACCATTTGAGAGGCATTAAAAGTCAACTGCTAGGCAACAGCTACTCTCTCCTCCCCTGTGTCAAACTACATTGGAGGGTGGCAGTAATGACAGGTTTGTCCAGCCTCATAATCAATCTGTTCCAGTCAGGATAAAATGGGTTAGACACTGATTTGATTTGGTTTGGTAAAAATTAGGCTTGATTGATATGTTAATAGGGAGTAATTAACTGGTGATGGTTTGACCTTGGGGCTGGAAACGACCTGAAAGTATGGTGAACTACCTGGTGGTGAGAGAACCACATCAGTTGCTCTCCCTTGGGATCCCACAGCAGTACCGTTGTTGCCTGAAGAAGAGAGTGGAGACACTGGATGTTGCTGTGGGTCCCTACTGCAGTATAAAGATTTTTATGATAGGTTTAACAGTTTTCATAGGAGTTATTTTTGAAAAATCACTAATTTTTTGTGAAAAATGCCCGCTCCTGACGGTTCATTTTACAAACAATGCCCAGTGAGAATATCCCTTTGAACATCATACACCTAAACAACAATCATAGATGAAAGATGATTAATGGTAACATTTCTGCTGCATAGTATTGTATCTATCTGACACAGAGGATTATTACACAGCTGTTTACATGCCTGCTACTTGCATGTTTTTTTTTTAAAGCTTCCTATACAAATTCTAAACTTTTTAGGTCTATTCATTTGTTATTATGGCCCCAGGCTCAAATGGATGTGAACCCAGTGGACTGCAGACTGGAGTTGCCCTTCTCCAGTCCACCATCCTACTTTCTGGAGACAGAGAAGGTGCTGAGAGACCTTTGTATAACCAGGCAGCAGAGCCACTTAGTCATACCAGTGCCATTGCATGCAGGAGTCCCTCTCCAGCTTCTGAAAAACTATGCCACATATATAGTGATCAATTATTGTTCCTTTGTGCTGGAGGGACACCTTCATGCAATGGCATCAACACAACCAGGCAGCTCTTTGGTTCAGGTACACAAATATTCCTTAACTCCTTCTCTATCTCCTTGAAAAGAGGATGGTGGACTGCAGGGGGAGAGTAACTTCAGCCTGCAGTCCAATGGGTTAATATTCCACTGAGCTAGGGTTACAACAACTACTAAAACTACCAGTATGACAATGACAATGATGATGAAGACAACTACCATACTATAACCACAAATTAAAGATATCAGATAAACTAAAAACAACTCACAGAGAGTAGCCACATCTATCTATCTATCTATTGCCAGACGCCTCAATCCCGTTTGGGGTGGCCACAAACAAATCACCTCCAAGTTGCCCTGTCTCCTGCCATTTCACTGCCCTGCTCCCAACTCACACCCCCCTCTCTCATATACCTCTCCACCCCATCCCGCCACATCACTGCCAGTTATAATGAAGCAGAATGTGGCACACACAGTGGAGTCTTCTTGCATCATATTTGGGGTGACCAGATGTGCTATTTTGCCATCAACTGGTGACAACACATCAATAAACATAGAGTGACCTGCAGAAAATGATATACATTGTTTTGTCAGGTTAAGAAAATTGTACAGACAGAGCGTGATCTGTAGATAATGGAAAAGCTCATGCAAACCTAGAATGACCTGCACAGATTGAATATATTGTTCACTCATGCTAAAAAGATCATACAAACAGAGAGTTACCTGCAGATAACTACATGTGCTGCTTAATCAGGCACAAAAGCTTACACAAACATAGAATGACCTGCCGATAACTAGACGTACTGTTCAGTCACCATCATCATCATCATATTACCTCTATTTCCAAGTCCAGAAAGCATGAAAAAAAAGAAAAAGAAGACAGTTGAAGAACTAATCAACAATGTGCCAAATAATATGGGCCACACAGTCATTTGCTCAACATTCAAGCCCCTCAGGTGTGCTAAAAAATCAGGTAGTAGGCCAACACAGCCTATCAGAACTTTAAACAGAGCACAGTTACATGCAACAACATTCTGACAACATATTTGGCATCTTAATAAAACATTTAATATCGTGATGACACAAAACAGCCAACTGCCGCCTAAGCTACATGAAAACTATGCCTCCAATATTATATCCAGCATTAACTACATAAGGATATTATTTCTACAGTAAAAGCATCAGTATTCCCTTGCCTCCAATTTAAAAACTCTTCCCTAGCCTGAATAAAATAATCTTAAGACAGCTGGGAGAGAGAAAAAAAGGAACCACCACACAGGACAGGTTAAGTAAATTTTCAGCTGTCACTAATTGTGCCATCCTCCATTTTCCTCTTACAGCATTACTATCCTGAATTAAGACAATGTCCCCTGGTCTCATATTCCTGTACTCAGAGTGCCATTTCTGTCTAACAATCAGCGTTGGAAAATAATCACGATTCCACCTTTTCCAAAATGATGAGACAACTTTTTCAATTATTTGTAGTCTCTTTCTTTGATCTCTAGTCTCTGTCCATAACCCAATTGGGACTTTATTCGTTGCCCTACCAAGAATAAGGTCATCGGGGCACAAGTATGTTCCCAGGCCAGGGTCAGACCCAGGTTTGATGCCAATAGGCCTTTCATTCAACAAGTTGGCCACCTCAAACAGAACAGTCTGTAGCTCACCAAAGGAGAGAATGCTATCACCAATTGCTAAAACCATTGATCTCTTCACTGACTTAATGATGGATTCACTACACCCGTTTTCCCAAGGTGCATCAGCAGACTTATTAAATGACCACTTCATTCCCTCACCTGCACCAAATGCTAAAACCTTACTCATATCCCACTTGCTGACTATCTCTCTGAGTTCCTTGTTGGCTGACACAAACTGAGTACCCCCATCTGAATGCATAACACTGGGAAAACCTCTAACTGATATGAACCTCCTCAGTGTTATAAGGAAACTCTCACAATCACAATCCTCTGTGAGATCTACGTAAATTGTTCTACACACAAAGCAGTTAAATATTACTCCATATACTTTCATTTTGGTCCTCCGTTTAACTGTGTCCTTAACTAGAAAAGGACCAAATAAATCTATTCCAGTTCTATAAAAGGGAGGAGTAGGTTGTAACCTTTCATATGAGATTTGACCCATGATCTGTCCCACAATTTCTCTCTCCAGTTTTCTACAAGTAACACATTTTGCTTTCACTGACTTGATTATTCTCCTCGCACCAGGTACCCAAAACTTTGACTGCAGCTTAGCTAATGTAACCTCGATGCCTGCATGATCGATTTTACGAAGATGATGAATATATAATCGTGTAAACAGATGATTGGTTGGCAAGAGAACAAATCTATCTTGGTTCCAGTCATCCTTCAGCCAGTTAGCAATTCTCTGCCCTACTACAATAAGACCATTGTCATCTAGAGCAGGCCCTAGTCGTTGATATTTAGTTCTCCAGTTATCACTTAATGATTTCTGTGCACCTTTAATTAATACTCTTTCTGACTTAATCAAGAAATCGGCATTGGGTTCCTCTAGTACTGCTTTAAGAGACTTATTCTGAGCAGCCAACAATATTCTGGTAACAGTCTTCAACAATTTAATGTAACTACTAAACTTGCTCAGATCTATTACATCTAGATTATCATTGTCATTAACAACAACTGCATGAGAATGAATGGTCACATTTATCCTATCTGGTAGTTCATTAGCACAAGCCTGGCTAATAGGTAGAGCAAGAAACCATGGTCCTTTTTGCCATACTGAGTCTGACTGGAGCTCATGAGGATAACATGGTCTAGTAGTCATGTCTGCTGGGTTACAATTAGTAGGTGCCCACCACCATTCACTAGGGTCCGTTTTTGTCTGAATCTCTGCTATTTTTGTGGCTACAAAAGTACCAAATCCATAAGATTCCTTTTGTATCTGAGCTCTTACAACAGATGAGTCCACAATATGCCTGACTGAACTAAATTCGAAATCCATCTCTGCCACAATCGTATGTCTCAATCTACATGCAAGAACAGCAGCACAGAGTTCTAGTCTGGGGACTGTCAATTGTTTAGTGGGTAATATTCTATTCTTAGCAGCCAAAAGTCTGCTTGAAAACTCTACATTAATTAGCTTCCATCTAACGTATGCACAAGCACCATAAGAATAAATACTAGCATCAGAAAAGATAACCACCATTGGCATTCCTACAGAATTATCAGGTTTTATGCATCTCTTAAACTTCACCATCTTCAATCCACACAAATTTTTGAAAAGCATTTTCCATTTGTTAAACATCCATACAGGCATGAGATCATCCCACCCTAATTTCTGTTCTTTCCCATCCTTCATAATGTTCACCTGCAACACTAGTTCACGCATTAGGATTTTTGCTTGCACTGTAACAGGTATGACTAAACCAAGTGGATCATAAATCGATGCTGTTTGGCTTAGCACCATTCTTTTAGTAAGGGAAAGAGGCAAACTGTGATCAATATCTGGTATCTCCAAATCTGGACCAAGGTGTACCTTCCTATACTTTGGAGAAAAGTTGATCTTTACTTCAAAGGTAAAATGATCCTCTTTGGGTTCCCAAATTAAGCCAAAAACCTTCTCCTTATTGGTATTCAGGATATTTATTTTTTCTGCACAACATCAATTTCACCAGATAATACCCAGTGTTTCACCCTAAATCCTCCAATGTCAAGTATCTGTTCAGCTTCCTGAATCAAAGCTTTAGCTTCTGTTAGATCTGGTACAGATTGCAAAAGATCATCTACATATGAGTTTCAGATAATCATGTCAGTAGCCTTAGAGGCAGGAAACATTTCTGCAGTACGGTGCAATGCAATCATTGAAATAGTTCCACTAGGTTTGTCTGCCAATGTTACAGTTGTTAGGACATAATGGTCTGGCTCCCTATCAATCTCCATATCACGCCACACAAATCTATGAGTATGTTGGTCTGTCTCAGAAATAAAAATAGAGTTGTACATTTTGGCAATGTCTCCAGCAATAGCAACTTGGTCCTGACGAATTCTCATGAGTACACCTAACATATTATTCAGCATATCAGGTCCCTTTGCCCAGTAATCATTCAGTAAATGACCCATGTAACCAGAAGAAGAATTAAATACAATTCTCAGAGGCATGGATGATGTGTCAGGTTTTAAAACTTCATGATGAGGTGTATAACGTATGGGACCTCTAAACTCAAGCAATTCACTCTTCTCAAGTTTTCTGGCTACTCCTCTATTCACCATGTCTTTTATTTGAGCCCGATAAATCTGAGTATACTCTACTCCAAGTTTTAAAAGACGTTTTTCTGTAGACTTCATGTGAGCAACAGCATGTGACACATTATTGGGATGATTACTGGGATCTTTAATCCACGGGTATTGCGCAGTCCAACGTTTACTTATCTGATCGTGATTAAGGTCCTGATTAATTAGAGCTAATTCTCTCTCTTCCTTTAGATTTATAGTTGTTTGCCCCTACCAGACACTTACCACATCTACAGTTGCCACATTTAGGTGTACACTGTGTACCTAACTTCTCTATAGCAAAGAAATAATCCAACTGCTTAGTTAATCCAGTCCTTGGTTCAGTGTTGATATCATTCACGCTTAACGCACATGCCAAATGGTGAATGCGTACACTTACATTATTCACATTTGTGTCAGTTCTATTTAACACATGGGATGAGACCCACATATACAAAATCCAAACTGATTCCTCATCAACTGCTAATTTCCCACTGTCTTTACTACCCTGGGTATTAAACCACAGAAATCCGATCCCACCAACATGTCTACTCTGCCACAAGGCCTTTCAATGTCATGGGGCTGTACCTCCAGCAAATGAGCTACATGAATTGTACTGACTTCAGATATACTGGAGGTTATATCCTCTATACCACAGGCTCTCACCTCCCATACGTCACCAGTAGCATCAAGCAAAGGAACTACGTATTTTTTGCTCTCAAACATTTCAGTCAAGTTCCCCACTCTAGTCTCTGATAGGTCCACATCTCTGCCCTTTAGTCCAAGCTTTCGTGCCATTCTGTGTGTTATCAAAGTTATATTTGACCCAGGATCCCACAATGTTGATATAGTCTAATCCTTACTGTTAACGCTGCTGACCATAAGTAAAACCCCATCACGTGAGAGCAAGTTGTTGGTTGCTCGCTTAAGATTATCTGGCATTGTGTCATTAGTAAACAAGTTGTGTAAGCTGTGATGGTGTGGTCTTCCACAAGGGCCCTTACCTTCATTCCTGACGTCACAAGGCCTTCTGTTGGGACAATTCTTACTTAAGTGACCAATAAGAAGGCAGCTGAAACATGCGCCATTCTTACGAATAGAGTCCAGTTTAACCCAGCTATCTAAATTCTTAAACCCAGCACATTCTGTAATATCATGTATGTTCGAGTCATGGAACCAACAGCTCTTAGTTGTACTAGTATATAGTTTAACATCTGCATGCTTAGTCTTTGTCACAAGTTCCTGTGATTTAGCAGAGTTTTTTACATCAGTTGGGTCATGTTCTGGGTCACGTTAATCATACAATCATACATTTGTTTTTGGTGTTTTTCTAGACTTTCCTGTAATTTCTTTATTACAGTAATTATTTCCATAGAATCACTAGTTTCATCACTCACACAACCATGCACCATAGCTTTACAAGGGGATGGTCCTCTCAGATCAGTTTCCATGTATT
The DNA here is from genome assembly GCF_032717465.1 of Coenobita brevimanus. Classification (NCBI taxonomy): domain Eukaryota; kingdom Metazoa; phylum Arthropoda; class Malacostraca; order Decapoda; family Coenobitidae; genus Coenobita; species Coenobita brevimanus. The sequence continues at coordinate 28,030 of NW_027642055.1, forward strand.
CAATGACCTTCTTTTCTCTCAACAAAAATTTCAACAGTTCTTCAACCATTTTGCTACTGTCTTTCACTTCCTGGACCACTAATACCCATTCTTGCTTCAGACTGGCTGGTAACAATTTTTCCACCTGAGTCATCATTGTAGTAGTGTTCATTTCAGTTGCAAGCCCCATTTTCTGTAGGTCTAGCCAACCCCTTTCTATCACATTAACCATCTCAGTGAATTTCTTATGATTTCCCTCTGGAACAGGTTTCAGTGCTTTAATTTCACCTACAACAGCATCTACAAGCTTACCAGGATATGCAAATTTTTCATCTAATCTCTCTAACATCTTGGTATAACTCTCTTCCACACCTTTCACAACATTCAAAGCTTCCCCCACCAAGCATGATTTCAGTGCATATGGATCTCTCCCATAATTATATGAAACAAGTCTTTCAAAGTCTTTACGAAATGTAGGATAATCTCTGATATTTCCATCAAATTTAGGAGGCTCTTATGATTTTACTATCACCCGTGTACATTCCTTGTCATCTTTCCTAAGTACGTTTTTCCTTTTAATCAATTTTGAGTGAATATCCCCTTTCGTTAGTTCCAAGTCCAATATGTACTGATCACATATAACAATTTCACTTTGGTAATCTGCATCCTCAGTATCCAGCACACACACATATTTATCAACTGCTTCAAAAGCTTGGCATACATCAGAATACACGATTTCCAAAACTTCCGGCGGGTCTTCCTATGACACTCGTTCCTCGAACAGTTTCACCTTCCTGGTAAACTTCGCTTTAGCTGGGGCTCGGTGCTTCCTAGTTCCCTCCAAAAGTTCCATACTGAAGTTTTCGGCTTGTAGTCGAAATGTATCACCAATCAATCAAAGCAGCATGCCGTAATATGATAGTGGGGTTTCGTTTTCATTTTCAAAGGCTCCAACGTGCTTGCATGTGTCGGCCTTGGTCACCTAATGGCGGCTCTCCACGCTGCACGATCCATTGCAGCCTCCCTGAGAACAAAGGTTTATATTACAACTCAATACACCAAGGTCATAATCACATGAAACATAATGACTAACAAACGAAGTGGATAAGTTATAACAACACAATGCCGTAACACAGCTGGGGATAAGGAACACATTCACATAATAAACTAATGGCTGTTGCAACAGATCGCAATATGATAAGACAGTGCCGTAACAAAGCTGGGGATAGGGAACCCATTCATTTAATAAACTAATGTCTGTTGCAACCGATCACAATATAAAATGAATAATGAATATGATAAGAGTGCATAAGAGTTCGTTTTCGTTTTTAAAGGCTCCAACATGCTTGCATGTGTCGGCCTTGGTCACCTAATGGCGGCTCTCCACGCTGCACGATCCATTGTAGCCTCCCTGTTCAGTCCCTTAACCCTAAGGTCACACTTAATGACCTCGTCCCATAAGAGTCATCATGAATAAAGTACTCACAACGCTGCCTCCCAAATGATGACTGGTGAATAGTGAGAAATGGGTGCTCTCCAAATCAGAACAGTCAATTATCAGCACCGATCTAAGACTGCCCCAGACATCACTCAAATCAAATGAAAGAGCGGGCAGCAGTACCCATAATTCTCGAGAAACAATGGAGACACAAAAAGCGTATACACCATTTTTGTAGAGCAATTAATATATGAACAGTGCATACTCTGGTATATAATGCATACAACTGTAGTATCCTTAGGGATTCTATGGAGGGAGGGAAGCCACCAACACGCTTCCTCTTGGGAGGATTTATTCTGACTGTCTTGCTAACCACGAGCCTAAGTACATTATTGACTTAACAAGCTTAAACATATTATCCTTGGTAAAAATAGCATAATCAATAAACATAATTAATGAAGGCACTATACTATACACTTACATATCAATATATATATATATATATATATATAACACTGCTTAACCTTTTGAAAGAGAGAAAATATGGTTGCTACCAATTAAGAAACAAAACTTATAGCTCTACATTTGGCATGAGAGAGAACAGAACACAAGAACATAACTTCCTACAAATAAGTTTTGAAAAGCCAGTTCTCGACTCATATAATCTATCTATCTATCTATTGCCAGACGCCATAATCCCATAAGGGGTGGCCATTTGACTCTGAGTTATTTGTTTTACGGGAAGGGGCACTAACCCTCCACCAACCCACTTGTTGACACGTAGGGAACATGTATGGTTTGGTTATATGGTTACCACCCAGCGCTGTAAATGGTTTCTTGGCTGACAGGAAACCATTTGGCTTGTCACTCAATGTAAAGCCACCTGTAAAGGAAAGAAAAGCAATAAGAAGTGACTGGAAAGATGGGAGAAACTGGAAGAGAGGAGGGCAGGCACAGAAAAAGAATGATACAGGCTAAGGAAGAAGTAGGCAGCACTGCATCAAGTGAGTGGATGATGGTCGCCACCACCTACCACTAACTCATATAATCAAAGGTCTAATTTTATTACAGGCTTCCTAACTCTGTTTGATCTTCTAAGAATATTCCCTCCATCAAGTTTTGCAGGTGTTTTACCTGTACTCTGTGACTGATCTGTGACTACCACATCTTCACGGCAGTCAGTTAATGCATTGAGTGGATGCTGGAGAACATCATCTTTGACCTCATCACCCTGACAATCATCCACAGCTGTATCAAGATCATCAGGTTCTGCTGCCACACTGATCGCATCATGTGCATGAATGATGTGATCTACATGAACATATCTTACTGAATTACTACACTTTACCAAATATGTCCTATCTCCACACACTTTTTCAATAACACCAGTTATCCATTTGGCATGTGCAGTACCAAAACCTCGGGTCATGTTCCTAATCCTCATTCTATCATTTACCTTAAACACTCTTTCATGGGAACTTTTGTCATGATGCATCTTTTGTTGGTTTTGTTTCCTTTCTACAACTGCAAGCAGACTTGGCTTGACTAAACTTAATCTTGTTCTCAATTGTCTCTCATCATTAACTCTGCAGGAGTACACCCTGTCTGTATCTGAGTAAGAAATCTGCTAGTCTGTGTTACACTGATCTTCCAACTGTTCCTTGAATTACTTGCTTATACAGGGCTTCCTTTACAATTCTAACTGACCTCTCTGCAGCACCATTAGAGGCAGGATGATAGGGTGGGGTCAGTACATGTTTTATACCACTGAGCCTCATGAAGTTTTTAAACTCTGATGAATGAAATGGAGGTCCATTGTCTGACACTACCACCTCAGGTAATCCATGTTCAGCGAATATTAACCTTAATTCATCAATGGTTCTACAAGCATTGGTACTGTACATGTGTTTAACATCAATCCACTTTGAATGACTGTCAATCAGTACCAAAAACTTGTCTGTTCCCTTATCACAGAAGTCAATAGGTACTCTTTGAAAGGGGCGGGTAGGCCATTTCCGAGCTTTCAAAGGTGCACTGGGTGGCATACTCCTAGCATTCTGACATACACAGCACTCCCATACCAGTCTTTCTATTTCATCATCCAGTTTAGGCCACCACACAAAACTTCTGGCCAGAGCTTTCATAGCACATATACCTGGGTGTTCAAAATGCAGTTCATTCAAAATTTGCCCTCTAAAACATGGTGGAATTAACACTCTCATACCCCACAGCACACACCCCATTTCTACAGATAATTCACATCTCCTTAAATGATATGGTTGAAAGTCTGAGGATGGACAGACCTCTGGCCATCCATTAAGTGTATACTCAAGGACTCTTCCCAACACAACATCTGTCTTAGTCTCATGAGCGATCATTCTGGAAGTGACTGGAAAATCTTCTGTTACCATGGTTACAGCATAAACCTTAGGCTCTACTCCATCATTTGATCCACTGCAAGGCAACCTAGACAAAGCATCAGCATTACCATGATCCTCAGAACGTCTGTACTGTATTTCATAGTCATATGCAGACAATATCACAGCCCATCTCTGCATTCTTGATGCAGCAAAGGTAGGAACAGGTGATTTAGGACCCAATAATGCCAAAAGAGGCTTGTGATCAGTTACTAAGACAAATTTCCTACCATATAAATACTGGTGAAATTTCTTTACTCCAAATATAATAGACAAAGCCTCTTTCTAGACAAAGCCTCTTTCTCTATCTGAGCATAGTTTTTCTCGCTTTGGGTTAGTGTTCTGGAGGCATATGCAATGGGTCTTTCTTCACCGTTATGCATTACATGGCTTATGACAGCACCTATCCCATAGCCTGAAGCATCACAAGCAAGCTTTAGTGTTCTACAAGTATCATAATGGACCAAAACATCAGTACTAGACAAAGCAGCTTTACAATCCTCAAATGACTTCTGAGTTACACTGCTCCATTTCCAAGGAATACCTTTCTTTGACAGTTCATGCAAAGGGGCCAAAACTGATGAAAGTCCTTTAAGGAACCCTGAATAATACTGTATCATTCCCAAGAAGGCTTTCAATTCACTGACATTTTTTGGAGCAGGTATATTTACTGTCTCTTACTTTATCTTTAACTGGTCTCAGCCCTTCTGCATTGACCTTGTATCCAAGGTAAGTTACTTCTTTAGCTAAAAATGAGCATTTGCTCTTATTAAGCCTGACATTGTGAGCCAGTAATCTTTCAAATACTGTAGCTAGGGTTTTAACATGATTTTGGGAGTCACTGTCAACAATGAGGACATCATCCTGAAAACATAGTACATTTGGAAGACCCACAAGAATTTTGTCCATGATGCACTGAAACTTTGGTGCACTTTTGACCCCATAAGGCAACCTTTTGAATTTATAGAGTCCCTTATGAGTGTTGATGGTGAGGTACTGTTGACTTTCAGCATCAACACTGACTTGAGCATATGCCTGGGACAAGTCTAACTTAGTGAAAATGGTTCCACCTGTCAGTGCAGCAAAGAAATCTTGAGAGGTGGGTAAGGGATACTGCTCATCCTCAACAGCTTGATTGATGGTAACTTTATAATCACCACATATTCTAACCGATTTATCAGCTTTAGGTACAACTACTATAGGAGCAGCCCAACTGCTTTTGGCAGTTTTCTCAAGAACTCCCTCACTCACAAGTCTGTCTAATTCTTTCTCCACCTCCCCTTTCCAGGCATAAGGAACGGGTCTAGCCTTAACATAAATGGGTGTAACACCTTTGTCAACAGTGACATGAGCCTCAAAGCCCTTTATAGCTCCCTGTCCCTTATCAAATAACCTCTTGTAGTGTTCAAGTAGTTTCTCAAGGTCAGGAACACTGTTACATGTCTTAATACTAAATATCTCCTTCCAATCCATCTTAAGCTCACACAACCAGTTCTTGCCTAACAAAGTTGGTCTATCCACATAACTAGCTACAATTAATGGCAACTTCAAGTTCTGATTTTTGTACCTGACCTCACACTCCAGCTTCCCTTCTGTGTCCAAAATCTCTCCAGTATATGTTTTCAACTTAACCACTGAGTCTTCCAAAGGAACATGTGCAAATAACCTCTCATATGTATCTCTACTCATTATAGAAAAGTCAGCTGCAGTATCTACTTCCATAGTTACTGGAGTATTGTTAATACACAAGTCCACACTATACTTATGTCCATGTTTTCCTGCACTACTATTGTAAATAGTGAATACATGCGCACTCTCATCATTATCAGGTTCAGAACTGCTGATACTCTCATTAATAATGTTTTCCGTTTCCTTTTCAGCACTTTCAATGACATTTACTCTACCTTTACCACTTCTGATAGGGGCTGTGCAGACAGAAGCAATGTGCCCAACATGCTGGCAATTGTAACATCTTAAGTGTTTGAACTTACAATGAGAACTCTCATGTTTCCCTAAGCATCTCCTACATTTCAAATCAGAATGTATGCCTTGTTTTGTGGCATTGTTCTTCTTTCTGGCCACAGTCACTTTGCACACAGAGCCACTACTACTAACAGATTCACCACCAGTATTTGGAACAAATTCTCTGGTATTTTTCTCAGCTAGTTCCATGCTAGTGGCTATCTGACATGCCTTTTCAAAAGTTAGATCTCTGGTGTTCATTAACTTTATCTGTATTTTTTCATAATTCAGACCTATAACAAATCTGTCTCTTAGAGCTCAGTCCAAGAACGGTCCGAAATTACCGTGAATGGATAATTTCTTCAAGGCAACTATATAACCACTTACAGATTCATCCTTCCCTCTGTCTCTGGTACCAAATTTGTAACTCTCAGCAATTTCAAGGGGAGCAGGGTCAAAATGTTGCCTCAATGTCTTGATGATCTCGATGTATCCACCCACACCAGTCATGGTCACCCTATTCACTGCAGTCCTTCACCTCCAGAGAAGCTTTCCCTCCTGTTGTAGTCACCCTCTCATAAATGACGTCAACAGCACCTTTTGTATCCCATCCTCGTAGCCAGTGTAGTATCCTTAGGGATTCTATGGAGGGAGGGAAGCCACAAACATGCTTCCTCTTGGGAGGATTTATTCTGACTGTTTTGCTAACCACGAGCCTAAGTACATTATTGACTTAACAAGCCTAAACATATTATCCTTGGTAAAAATAGCATAATCAATAAACATAATTAATGAAGGCACTATACTATACACTTACATATCAATATATATATATATATATATATATATATATATATAACAACGATAATAATCAATGATGTATTTGCAGCACAAAGAACTACAAGTAAATATATACAAATTTAACTAAACACATATAACAGAATATCTAAATCAAGCAACAAGCATATCTTCTAAAAAGCACAACAAATGAGGAAATTTAATACGTTAATACTAAAAAATTCCAAATACCGTGACCCTCCCACCCCACCTGACATAGAAAAACCATAATACCATAATACGGTAACATCATCATCATCATCGTTACTATTAATGTACAGTATATGGATGGGGTTAAGAGAGAAGTAAAACCATGAGTCATGGAGAGAGGAATGGCATTGGTAATGAATGGTGATGGATGGAATATCTCAAATTTGTTGTATGCTGATGATGCAGTACTGCTTACAAGCAACAGACAAGAACTTGGTAGGCTAGTGCAGAGTTGTGCTGATGTCTGTGAGCATCATGCCTTGAGAGTAAATGTAGAAAATAGTAAAGTGATGGTTACTGAGTGAGAAGGTGACTCCCAGTGTGATGTTAGTGTATGGAGAGCAACTGGAATTGGTGAGAGAGTTCAAATACCTGGGTACAGTGATAGAAAAGAGAGGAAAATGTGCAAAAGAAGTTGAAAGTAGTGTGACACAAGGAAGAAGAGTAGCTGGTGCAAAGAAGTCCTTGATAAGAAACAGAGGCTTGAATGTTGCAACTGCACGAGGCTTACATGAGGGACTGTTAGTGCCAACTGCAATATATGGATGTGAGACTATGGTGTGGCATGGAAATGAAAAGTCAAGAGTAGGAGCAGTGGAGATGGGACTGCTGAGGAATGTATGTGGAGTACAGAGGGTGGACAGAATACGAAACAATGTGATTCGTGAAAGGCGTGGAGTGATGAAGTTGGTGGACACCAGAATCGAAGAGAGTGTACTGAGAAGGTATGGTCATGTGGAGAGAATGGATAACAACAGAGTGGTGAAAGAGGTATATCTGAGTGAATTTGAAGGAGGGAGGAGGCGAAGGAGAAGGCGGATGACTGTGTGAGGAAGAGAGGTTTGGAAGTCAATGAGGCTAGGGAACTGACGAGAGATCGAGCTGGCTGGATGAATGTTGTGAGAAGTGCATGACCAAGGAATCTGGCACCCCTTTTGAACGTGGCACCGTCCATACGTTTATGCGAAGCTACAGAACATGGTGAAGGTTTTTGGCATATCCAATAGAGCCAAGATTCCAGGGGCTTGAATGATGAGTGAATGGAAGCATGGCCCATTGGATTGGGCAAACTTGGGCTGTCTGGACATTGTTACTCCTCATCCTGCCCTTGGTTGGGAAAGAAGGTTGTGATGATGATGATGATGATGAATATTATTATAAAAAAAACACATTTATATGGGAGCACTCTTCATATTCAGCAAAATAACATTGGGAATTAAAATTTCTGGCAGTATGGAGTATCTGTGCCTCACTGCAACTGCTCCTACTGCCATCTCTCGTTTCAATGCTGAGTTGTAATAAAAGACTAACATTAAACTAGAGAATCTGTCATGAGAATGTGCTCTGGAATGGATGTGGAGACACAGTTTTGTTTTATTCTGCCACAAAGCTCTAGGAAATAGGCTGCAAAATGACAAAAATTACTGCCAGGTTCAGATGGACAAAATATAGCTATAAGAGAGAAGTGTTCTTACCTCAACATACAGGGATGATGTCCAAAAAGTGACGAGGTGAACCCGTCTATGTGCATCCGGATTATAAATTAATGCTTGGATGACCGACCCAACTTGAAGTACTTGAAGCAGAAACATGGCATCTGAATCACTCTTGTATGTTTGCTGAAAAAAAGACAACATATTTTAAAAGGGAATAAAAAATACATCAGACATTAACAGTCTGCTATGCTCAACAAGCTCTTTATACAAGGCATCCACATCACTCTTCTAGGTTCACTGAATAAAATAAGCAGCTGGTTTTAAAAACAGATTAAGAGAATACAGTAAATCCTCCTTTTTTGCTGCTTGGATGTTCTGCCAAAACCATGCAAAATTTGAAACGTCAAAATGTGCAGTTAATAATCAGTGGGAAATATAGAGAAGCATTCTGGTGGGACAGGTACCTACCCTATCACAAGGTACTATAACACCAAAGAGGCCCTACCCAATATGAAATGAAGAGTGTTTACTAGTGCTAAAACAGCATAATACAATAAACATGTACCTGAAGACATTAAAGCTGTTATAAAGAGCTGCAACACCAAAAATCCTTACTAGAAATAAAGTGAAGACTGGCTTGAGTGGCAAGTGAAGGTGTGTCAAGGGTAGATGGGCTAGTTACTAGGTGACATGGGCCTCTGTGGGGAAGCCCCAACACCTAGGCCGAAGCCCTAGAAGTCGAACTAAGGTTCCAGTACCTCCACTTCCTCTCTGTTCACTTCTCCTCCTTCATCCACCCCTGCTGGCACGTCCAAGTCTTGCAGAATAGCGGCCATATTCTCTCTCACGTGAAAATATCATGTGATCTGAGCTTGTCTCTGCTCCTGAATGTTTCTGTTGTAGATGGCCATCACTTGAGACTTCAGATCAGTCAAGGGTGATAGGATGTTGGCAGCCTCAGGCATAGTCCTGGCGTATGCATCGAAGGTGGTTGCCATGTCGGTTATGGTGGACAGAGTTTGGGACAATTTGTGTGTGCTCATCTTGCTCTGTGCAGTGTGCTCTGGCCTTTCTCCTCTTCACTAGAGTTCATCTTTTCCTCTGTTACGTCTACCACACCTGAGTCTAGGTCGCAGTGTGTCAAGTGTTGTCTTACAGCCGTTTCGTCCACCTCTGATGCGTCATGGCTTGTGTTTCTGATAGTTTCCACAGCAGCCGCCAGAGTGTCGTCTTCCCTCTGCTGCTCACCTTCAACAGTCAAGTGAGGGAAAAGTTTCTTCCACCCGTGTGCTATAGTGGCTGGGGTAACTCTGTTCCAGCATTCTACCCTGATATCCACTGCATTTTTTATGCTGAAATCCTTCCAAAACAGACTTACTGTCTTGGCAGGTCGAGAATCGGCAGGTACATGTATGCAAATGTGCATGTATATGGACCTGTATGTGCATGTATGCCATATGTGCATGTGTACATGCATATGCCTGCATGTGTATGTGTATGTAAATGTGTCTGCATATACGAGGTCTGTTCAGAGGGTATCTGACCTTAGACATCATGAGCTCAGTGCAAATCCTGTATAATACAATTAGGTAAATTGCGTAGGTAAATACACACACACACATACACAATCATCAGGTGGCTACTTACTTGATAGTGGAAGCAGTTGACTGAGAAGTGGATGACCTTCCAAATATGTATTTTCAACAACAGAGATTCCATGACCATGCAGCTTCCATAAGGCAGATTCAATCTCAGAACCTGAAGAATATATTATAAATTAACACTTTTCATCCAAGGCCCTTGATAAATTCACTGACCCTCAGGTGATAACTATCTTTAGTTAGTACCATGTGATTTCATTCAACCCAAGCAAGGCCTCATATGTTGGGACTTTACTAACCCCTTCAGTCAAAAAGCCTATTCTAAGCTGAGAATAAAATGGTTAGAAGATTTTAAGATAAAATTAAAAAGACACTGGCAGGAAGAAACTGAGGGAGATTAACTGTAGAGAAACATGTGGTGGTAACACGATTAAAATCATCTTGTGGTAACCAGTCAAATCACCTGGCAATATCAAAAATAAATTAAGGCTTTCATGCTATCTATCTATTGCCAGACACCATAATCCCTTAAGGGGTGGCCATTTGACTTTGAGTTATGCTGATAGGGAAAAAAAAGAAAGAAAAACAAACAAAAATCCTGTAAGGTGAATATAACTGCTCTTTTTACAAGGACTAATGATGGAGAGGGATGTCTTCATATGGTGTGGAACATATATAACTGGACAGCTCCCCTCCTGGGTCTACAAACACCCCTAATCCCCTCCCTATCCACCAAAATGATGGTAAAATACATGAGTAATTTCAATCTGCAGTCCACCAGGTTCACACACACACACACACACACACACACACACACACACAAAGTTATTATATAGTACTGGGAGAAAAAAAAATAAATCCCATATGCTGAATTTATCTGCCTTTCAGTAGGAACAGACAAATCAGACTTGACCATACTCCAGTGGTGAAAATTATATCCATCATCCTAATCACCATCATCCTGACCTCTTTTTTCTGCCTGCAGGTGGGGTTCAAAGAACAAGGAAATAAAAGACAGGAAACCTATCAACAGCATGCCTAATCATATGGCCACATCTTCACTGACTTACCATTAAAGCCATCAGAATCCTGACTCACCTCAGTACTAATAAAAAAAAAAACTAGACCACCAAATTCATGTCCAGATGGGCCTAGAGCCAAAACATAACAATGCAGACACATTTGGAAGCTTACTAGAGAATGAAGGCAGAAGGTGGAGTTTTGTTCCACTTTTTCTCTCACTTCCTCTTCTCCTGTATGACAAAGTTCATGGCTGACAGTCCAAACAGCACCTGAAAAAATCATTTCTGTTATAGAACCTTGATTAAGCTGAATAAAAATATCTGATTGCAGCAAGAACATCATCTAGAGATAATGAGTTAAAGCACCTGGCACTATCAGATCTCTCTCTCCCTCTCTCTCTATATACTGTATATATGAGGTGTGACAAAAAAGAAACGAGACTTTGGCTGCTAATGACACAATTCAACAGCCACACAGTAATGAAGTATATCACAGTGTTGCCCAACATCTCAGGACTGTATGAGAAAAGCAGCAGTTCAATTAACCTATTATCATTCTTTTCACAGGTGGTTTTGTAGCTCCTGTCAAGTGCCCTCTGTCACAGAATGAGCCTTGAGCAAAGGATTAATGTCAAGTTCTTGGCTAACTTGTTAAAACTCCTGCAGAAACCCTTGCCATGCTGAAGGATGTGTGGGGACAGAAAACAGTGTCCTGCACACGTGTCTATGAGAGGCACAAGAGGTTCAGGATGGGGAGGGGTGATGCTCCAAAATGTCCCTGACACATCCACATGACGGATCTTTTGGTCCTCGGAGGGCAGTTTGGGCACCAACTTTGCACAAATCTTCTGCATGGCCAAATCTTTCAATAAGATGGACCTCATTGACTCCTTATTTAATCCCTTTTGCTCAGCCATTATTCTGATCGTCAGTCTGCAATCACTCTGCACCAATTCCTTGACCTTCTGGATGTTGTCATCATTTCATGTTGTTGAGGGACATCCTGGATTTGGGTCATCCTTCATGTCACCCCACCCCATCCTGAGCCTCTTGTGCCACTCATAGACATGTGTACGGGACACTGTTTCCTCTCCGTACACATCCTTCAGCATGGCAAGGGTTTCTGGAGGAGTTTTTCCCATGTTACCCAAGAACCTGATGTTAATCCTTTGCTCAAGGCTCATTCTGTGACAGAGGGCACTTGACAGGAGCTACAAAACCACCTGTGAAAAGAAAGATAATAGGTTAATTGAACTGCTGCTTTTCTCATACAGTGCTGAGATGTTGGACAACACTGTGATATACTACATTACTGTGTGGTTGATGAATTGTGTCATTAGCAGCCAAAGTCTCGTATCTTTTTTGTCACACCTCGTATATATTCCTGTATTTATCTCATCCTGGGCCCAGAACAAGCTTCCAGTACTGTACAGTACTTTAAATTACTTGACAGAACAAGTCATCTCCAAGTTGCCCTGTCGGCCTGTCCTTACCTCTCAATCCTGACATGAGTTATTCTAACAAAGTCCAGGTGTAATATCAATGGTGTGCTTTGATATATTTTTCCTGTGAAGTAACTGTTTTCTTATGGCAAACAAGAGGAACTCTAGAGTCCTCTGATATCTATTTTATTATACTGTAAGTCAGAAATGCACTTGAAGTTTTAAGTTCTGGATATACAGTTCATCATGATGTACTTTGATTTCAGTTGAAACTGTGACTGTATGGTATAGGTAAAAAATAATGTTCAAGGTGCAAGTTTCATGGAACCCTAAATAAAACCCCATATATCTATGTTAAGACTTGTTCAATGTATGATTATTCATCTGATGACCAGGTTTTCAGCACCATACTATCCATCCATCCATTCATCATCCGATCCTACATTGCCCCATGAGGAGTGTAGGAGCCCAAGGCTAGGCAGTTGGTTTTGACACTGAGCTAAGATGAGTGACCAGCCTCACTCATCCCTGAGTGGCATTACATGAGCAATCAACCCCAACAATCCCTTGGATATAAACCTTCATTGGCTCAATCCAATCAGAGCACAGTAATTACCCACTAAACCAACAGTGCCAAAAGTTGGTTGTGTGGTTACCACTCAGCATAGTAAACAGTTTTCCTTGTGTACAGGGAACCATTAGGCTTGTCACAGTGTAGAGTCACCCACAGGCAGAAGGAAGAGGAAAGAATGAAGGAACGAAAGACAGAAGAGGGAATGTAAAGTCACCTGTAGGCAGAAGGACAAGGAATGAATGAAGGAAAGAAAGACAGAAGAGGATGGAAGGCAAGGGCAGACACACGAGAGCAGCACAACATTAATTGAGTGGATGGTATATTTCAATAATAAAAAGGGAGGACTACTTAAGCTGGTATGCTACAGATGCCGTAAATAACAACAATACCAATCATGTGCCACTTACTCAAAAGTCCGACAGCAACTGACACGAGGAGGAGCGCCACGGCTCTGTCCTTAGGGTGGTCACATCGTAGAGTGACCAACATGCCTCTCACCTCAGACGTGGAGTGAATCAGCACAAACACTGAGAAGATGATGACATACCTGCCAACAAACACACAGTTACAACCACTAATACACATGATCATCATTATGTTACCATTTTTTACAAGCATTATTGCAGTGGAAGTCCAGATAACACCACCATAGGGAAAGTTTCCTTAATTTCCTTTTTTTTTTCTGGAAGATGGCAGGAGGTGAAAGGAGAGGGACTGGGTGGGGTTAAACTTGGGAGGAGATGAGGTGTAATGGGAGTGGAGGGAATAGGTGCAGTCAGACTGGGAAGGAAGATGTCATATTATAAAGAGATTTCACAAAATAAAAAGATGCCACAATGAATTGAGATGTTACAAAAATGAGAGGGGTCACACAAAGGTTTACGAGACTCCCTATCATCTTCTTACCATTATATTTCTCTGTCAATCTTACACTGTCCATACCAGTAAGGTTTAATAAACATGAGAGATTTTTATGGTATAATTAACAGCTAAACAGAGCATCTTCACACTGTCTTGTATGCAAACAATATACCAGTACCCCCATGAATCTGTTATGACTTGTTCAATGTATGATTATTCATCTGATGACCAGGTTTTCAGCACCAAACCATCCATCATCCAATCCTACATTGCCCCATGAGGAGTGTAGGAGCCCAAGGCTAGGCAGTTGGTTCTGACACTGAGCTAAGATGAGTGACCAGCCTCACTCATCCCTGAGTGGTATTACATGAGCAATCAACCCCAACCACTCCTTGGATATAAACCTTCATTGGCTCAATCCAATCAGAGCACAATAATTACCCACTGAACCACCAGGTGCCAAAAGTTGGTTATGTCGTTACCACTCAGCATAGTAAACAGTTTCCTTGTGTACAGGAAACCATTTGGCTTGTCACTCAGTGTAGAGTCACCCACAGGCAGAAGGAAGAGAAAAGAATGAAGGAACGAAAGACAGAAGAGGGAATAGAATGAAGGAACGAAAGACAGAAGAGGGAATGTATAGTCACCTGTTGGCAGAAGGACAAGGAATGAATGAAAGAAAGAAAGACAGAAGATGATGGAAGGCTAGAAGGAGGGAGGACAGGAAAGGGCAGACACACGAGAGCAGCACAACATCGAGTGAGTGGATGGTATATTTCAATAATAAAAAGGGAGGAATACTTAAGCCAGTATGCTATAGATGCCGTAAATAACAACAATACCAATCATGTGCCACTTACTCAAAAGTCCGACAGCAACTGACACGAGGAGGAGCGCCACGGCTCTGTCCTTAGGGTGGTCACATCGTAGAGTGACCAACATGCCTCTCACCTCAGACGTGGAGTGAATCAGCACAAACACTGGGAAGATGATGACATACCTGCCAACAAACACACAGTTACAACCACTAATACACATGATCATCATTATGTTACCATTTTTTACAAGCATTTTTGCAGTGGAAGTCCAGATGTTATCACCACCATAGGGAAAGGTTCCTTAATTTCCTTTTTTTTTCTGGAAGATGGCAGGAGGTGAAAGGAGAGGGACTGGGTGGGGTTAAACTGGGGAGGAGATGAGGTGAGAGGTGGTGTAATGGGAGTGGAGGGAATAGGTGCAGTCAGACTGGGAAGGAAGATGTCATATTATAAAGAGATTTCACAAAATAAAAAGATGCCACAATGAATTGAGATGTTACAAAAATGAGAGGGGTCACACAAAGGTTTACGAGACTCCCTATCATCTTCTCACCATTATATTTCTCTGTCAATCTTACATTGTCCATACCAGTAAGGTTTAATTAACATGAGAGAATTTTATGGTATAACTAACAGCTAAACAGAGCATCTTCACACTGTCTTGTATGCAAACAATATACCAGTACTTTATAAACTTCAAAAATGTATATAATCATAAGGAACTGAGAGCATGCAGAAGTCTGGAAACCTATAAGTACTTTGTTGCTGAATGGGTCAGTGAGTTGTAGCAGACATCAAGCAAGGGAATGCCTCTACACTGAGCATCATAACAGCCAAGGTATTTTAATGAAGTTTGTCTGTTTATGTCCTGAATTATGTAATTTCCATATGAATCCAAATTTGATGAAAGCCCAAATATTTCATATTTATCAAACCTAACCTAACCTACCCTACCGTATCCTTCCCATCCCTAACCTAACCTGAGCTGCAGCTATAACATAATGACATTTCTCTGGTTTTATTTACAGCTGAGAAGTCCAGGATGATGTACTTGTTATGTTTATAACAATGTGAATCTATTCTTCACAAAAACCTTCATAAATTATCATGAAATGTGGTTGAATTTCCTTGGGGTGGAAGTGCACTTGGGTGTTCTAGGATACTACAGCTCCAAGCTAACCAATCGATCATAAAAGCTGCTGAAGGATCAAGTAATGGTTAAGAATTTGTCTAACAGAAGCATAAGAGCAACCCATGTACATCTCTTTTGAAATTATGTCATTTAATAAGTAATACAGTGGATAAATGACAATCCTTTTCCCTCCAAAATATATATCAAACCATCATATTATCCAAACTTGACCTTTATCTGTTATCCTTTCAGAAACAGCCACAAAACATGCTTGGGAAACACTGTGATAATTCTGAGTTTGGCTTCATGTGCAAAACATGGTCTGCTGCAGTGGAGAAATGCCTACCCTTGCCCCAACTTAAGAAGAAAATAATCCACATATTGGTTATAGTGTTAGGTATGCAATTTTACACACTAACAGATTCAGTTATGGCTTAGATAACTACCGGTACACAAACCAATGTGTGAATTTTCCCCTGATTTTCACATGTTGTTACCATACGGTACCTAACTGGTCTGCACCTGAAATTTTCCTAAGCCCAGTCTCTATATCTTACATTAAATAATAGTTTAATACAGTATTTAAAACCTTACCTGATATGAAATGTGCAATGCACAATATGTCATGGTGTGAAGGCTGCCAAACCTTGAAGTCGAACCGACTGCTGCTCTCGTTTCCTTATTTGAGCAGCCGAAGGCACAAGACCACTTCACCATTCTTTCGATTAACTGGGCGGCCACTGCAAGCAGCGGTTTGTTATTTTCTATTAGGGGACCGAGACGTCACGTACATACCATCTATATGTAGACGTTTCTACAGTCAGTCAGAGGCCGGCCTGTGATTCATTTCAATGTACATACCGTCAAGTCGGCCGCCCAAACAGTGACTCAGCGAGAAGCCGAAATCAAAATACTGGCATTGTAGGGGTGGTAAATCCAAATTAAGTGTGGCAAATATAAATGTTTATATTGTCCCTCGTGTATAAATAAATGAGTTCTTTTTACTAATATAGTTATAGCGATTGGAGCGTATTTTCCGGTTGAAAATGGGTAAAAAAGAGAATTGCAGACTGCCGTAATGTCAATCTGGATTATCCATAATTATCCATAATTAACCTGTCCCAGATTTGAACAGCGTCAGTACTACGTATATTTTCAGTAAAATAATGTCATATTGCAAGTTAACAAAGGTGTTAAAAATAAAAATAAAAAAACTAAAGGCAGAACCGATCTCTAAACCACCCGTTTCTAATGTACGAACGTTACCAATGAGCTATGACACACAGTGTTATCTCCGACCTAAATGTGTATTTATAAAATCATGATTGACCCTAATTGACTTTATCTCATTAATTGCTGGCCTATTAAAAAGGTTTATGCCAAACCTTGACAGTGTACAGGTAGCTGTTGTTTGTGTGTAGCTTGTGAGAGAATGGTGATGCGATTGGAGCGTATTTTCCGGTTGAAAATGGGTAAAAAAGAGGATTGCAGACTGCCGTAATGTCAATCTGGATTATCCATAATTAACCTGTCCCAGATTTGAACAGCGTCAGTACTACGTATATTTTCAGTAAAATAATGTCATATTGCAAGTTAACAAAGGTGTTAAAAATAAAAATAAAAAAACTAAAGGCAGAATCGATCTCTGAACCACCCGTTTAAAATATACAAACGTAACCAATGAGCTATGACACACAACGTCATCTTCAACCTAAATGTGTATTTATAAAATCATGATTGACCCTAATCGACTTTATCTCATTAATTGCTGGCCTATTAAAAAGGTTTATGCCAAACCTTGACAGTGTACAGGTAGCTGGTGTTTGTGTGTAGCTTGTGAGAGAATGGTGATGCGATTGTAGCGTATTTTCCGGTTGAAAATGGGTAAAAAAGAGGATTGCAGACTGCCGTAATGTCAATCTGGATTATCCATAATTATCCATAATTAACCTGTCCCAGATTTGAACAGCGTCATTATTACGTATATTGTCAGTAAAATAATGTCATATTGCAAGTTAACAAAGGTGATAAAAATAACAAAACTAAAGACAGAATCGATCTCTGAACCACCCGTATACAACGCGCGAATATTACCAAAGAGGCCTCAGCCAAATGGTGTATTTATAAAAGTAAGATTGATCTCGGGATGACTCCGATCACAGACATTAATTACTGGCCTATTAATAAGGTTTACGCCAAACTTTGCTGGTGTGTGTTGATTCGTCCACCTTCCGAAGAAGAGTGGACACTGGCAGATGATGGAAGCCTATCAGAGAAGTGGCGCTTAGATGGTGACATATTCTGGGAGGAACTGGCTTGAGCCAGTTAGCCTACAGTGACGGAAGATTCTAGAAACGATGTAATTTACAGTAGCCACATCTTCGGGGTGAGTCTGGCAGTGGGTGAGTCTGGCAGGTGGTGAGGAGGCAGTCTGCGTGCAGGTGGTCGAAGTCAGAGGGCGTATGGAGATGGTAGAGGGCCTCTACGACATCGGCAAAGTTATCCTCTAAGTACCGGGACTGCTGCTCATGAACTTGGTCCATGGTAAGGGACTGGAGGAATTCGCGAGTCCCGGTACTTACTTAGAGGCGCGAGAGCGGCCGTCACACGTTGCCGATGATCTGAAGGGGAAGAGGGAGAGGGTGGAAGACTTAGCTGCTCAGTCTCCATCTCTTCTGCAGGGAGCAGCCTTGGTTTCTTTCCCTTCTTCTTTTTCTTGGGTGGTGGAGGGGGTGAGGGAGAGGCACGAGCCTCCACGATGGCCTGGAGCTCTCCTGCTGGTGCCCCGTCAGTAGAGAGATCAGCGGCTCCAACAACAGCAGTTGTTGGTGGTGAAGGAGAGGAGCGGTCGCCATCGTCATTGTGGATGGAGTTGACGGGAGAGGCGGCCCTCCTCTGAGCTGCTGACGGCGGGCGGCTGTTGCTGAGGTTTGAGGCGTCCATGGGCGGGGCAGAGGTGGTGGTAGAGGAGGAGGCACTCGCTCTGTTTAAAGGAGCGTCGAGCTGCAGCCTTTTTCGCGGTGTTGTGCGAGGTTGGGGAGGCTGCAGCTTGGTGGAAAGACGCTCCTGACGAAGGGCTGGCCAAGCATCACGAGCGAAGCTCTGAGGGATGATAAGGCGCGGCATCCCGTTCTTCTCAAAGATCTGGGGGAGTAGAACGAGCAGCGCCGCCTTATCATCGCCACAGAACGCCTTCGCCGTCGCGATGCACATAGCCACGATCGTTTCCACATCTCCCGATGTTGTTGTTGTTGTTGTTAAGATATTTACCCACACCTGGTGGGCACGGGCAAACAAAGAGCCCGTCAGAGAAATTGGCAGAGAAAAGCTCTAAAATTAGAGCAAAGCTCGGCAGACAGGGCAGACTGGAAGAGCAGAGAGGGCAGGGGAACAAGTGCAGAGAGGCTCGGTAAACAGGGCAGTGATGGAAACTAACGCGGAGCAGTGCCCTTCATCAAAGCGGTCACGATGAAGGCAATAGCTGCAACGTCATCAGGGTGGGTCTGGCTGGTGGCAAGAAGACAATCGCGGTGTATGTCGCGGAAAGTGCCAGCATGAAGACGAAAGACGGCATCGACGACGTCCTCAAAGCTGTCCTCAGCTTAGCGATCCTGTTGGACAAGCAGTTCATCGTGCGTCAAGGACTCAAGGAATGCACGAATGCTGTCAGGCATAGGAGGAAGCTGTGCGAGAATTCTCTGGGGCACCGTAGAGGAAGAAGACTTGGCAAGAGGTGGAGACGAGTGTTCTGTCTCCATGGCGACGGATGGTGATCGCTTTTGCTTCTTGCCCTTCTTCTTTTTCTTCGGAGGCTCAGGCTGGACGTCATCCTCGGCGGTTGATAGGGCATCGGCAAGAATGGAGGGTGGAAGGGACGGGAGACGGGGCCCTCTCCTCCTCAGCTGCCGACGGATGGTGGTGTGGTGAAGTGCCGGTCAGCTCGTTTGCTGTGTGTGGCGGACTCGGAGCGTTAGCGGCGGCAGCAGTTGTCCTGTTTCAGAGTGGCGTTCAGCTGCAGCTGCAGCCGTTTCCGCGGTGTTTTGCGGGGATGGAAAGGCTGCAGCGTAGGGGCACGACACTCCTGACGGAACACGTGCACCACGGGCGAAATTCGGCGGGATGACAAGGCGCGGTAGCCCGTTCTTCTTGCAGATTTCAGGGAGAAGAACGAGCATCGCCTCCTTGTCACCACCACAGAAAGCGTTCGCCGTCGCGATGCATATGGTGACAATCGTTTCCACTCCACCAGAACGGCCGAGATCCAGTGGCCGGCGCCACCGGGACGTGGGGCGCCGCCGTGCAAAAGCAGAGCCTTGCACAGCTGCACCCCCGGGCCCGGTGACGTCCTGGCCTCAGGACCCTTAGGCGGCTGGTGTAGATGGAACTCGACTGTCTCCCCCTCGCCTAGGGAGTGCCGAGGGCGCCGTGAAGCGGGATCGGCGATCCCCAAACGGTGTACAAAAGCATCTTCGCCGCTCTCCTGGCGCCTGATGAAGCCGTACCCCGCCCTCACGCTGTACCACTTCACGACCCCAACGATGGTCTGCGCCCTGGTAGACTCCTCACTACCATTGGTGGCCCCCCTCGACGGGTCGTGGGCCGAGTGCACAGAAGAAGGCATGGCTGGGCAGGAGATGCTGCTGGTACTCCTGCTAGACCGGGAATCACATCTCCCGAACATCGAGGATCCTCCGGCCGGCTTCCTCGGGCCGAGGGGCGCCGCCGTGAATGGGCAACGCCCTTCACACCAGCACCTCCCGTCCCGGTGACGCCCTTAGCCTCGGGACCCTTCGGTGTCTGGATGATGTGGAAGACGACCGTCTCGCCCTGGCCTAACGAGAGCGAGGGGAACCGTGAAGAGGGCGCAGCGATCCCGGAGCGGTGCACAAATACATCGGCACCAGTGTCCTGGCGCCGAATGAACCCGTACCCCGCCCTCACGCTGTACTACTTCACGGTCCCTTTGATGGACTGCACTTCTCCTTCAGGCTCGGTACTGCTGTCGTTAGCCCCCCTCAACGGGTCGCAGGCTAGAGCGGTAGTAGAAGAGGCCATGGTAGATGGACGGAGATAGATATACTGTAGATAGATGGATGAATGGATAGATAGATAGAGTGACAGATGGATGAATGGCTAGATAGCTGAATAGTACAGACAGGGAGGCGCCAAGGACCAAAGGGGCAGACGTCTACACCTCAACGTCGTCAGGAGGTAACTAAAGGCCCACGGATTCCCCCGGACGAGCCAGACAAGTCGACGCCATCTTGGGGGCGGGGCTTCTGAGATGGAAAACTATAAACAATGCAGTGGTTTTTTCTGTAATTAAACGAACCTTTCTATCATCCATTTGTTTTTTTTTTCTTCTCGCTACTTGTATTACTGACGGTGGTGTTGTACACGACACTGGGAGTGCCAGAGGGACAGTGTGAGACTAACTAGGAGAGTATATGTGAGTGGCCCCGGCGTCTCTACGGGGGCCTCGGCGGCCCCGGGGTGGCCCAGGTGGCCCGATGCCACCACGGTGCCGCCTGGGCCACTGCAGGGCTCATGTGTTACCGCAACATCGGTGTGGCCACCCCTGGTCCGTCAGGGCTCTTGGCCTCCATGGCAATCCCAGAGGCATCAGGGCCATTATTGGGCCGCTAGGGTCACCGCAGGGCCGACAGGGCCACCCCGGGGCTGCATGAGCCACTGTGGCAGTGCCACGGTCATCCCAGGGCCACTGGGCCAACCAGTGGCCACCGGGACCACCGTAGGGCCGCGTGGGCCACTCTGTGCCTACTGGGGCCACCAAATGACTGCTGCAGCCACACAGGGACCACCTCTGCCACCACAGGGCCACGGGGCCACCGTGGAGCCGCCGTGGCCAACCTGGGATCACCTGGGCCACACCTGGCCTACTGAGGCCACCCCAGGTTCGTTGTGGCCAACGCCAGACCGCTGGAGCCACCTTGGGGTGACTTTGGGGATAGATAGAAAGATAGATGGATACATAGATGGATGGATAGATAGGTAGATAGATAGGTCGATGGATAGATAAGTAGATAGATAGCATCTTCCTACTTCCGTTAGTATTGCTATCTATCTACTTATCTATCCATCGACCTATCTATCTACCTATCTATCCATCCATCTATGTATCCATCTATCTTTCTATCTATCCCCAAAGTCACCCCAAGGTGGCTCCAGCGGTCTGGCGTTGGCCACAACGAACCTGGGGTGGCCTCAGTAGGCCAGGTGTGGCCCAGGTGATCCCAGGTTGGCCACGGCGGCTCCACGGTGGCCCCGTGGCCCTGTGGTGGCAGAGGTGGTCCCTGTGTGGCTGCAGCAGTCATTTGGTGGCCCCAGTAGGCACAGAGTGGCCCACGCGGCCCTACGGTGGTCCCGGTGGCCACTGGTTGGCCCAGTGGCCCTGGGATGACCGTGGCACTGCCACAGTGGCTCATGCAGCCCCGGGGTGGCCCTGTCGGCCCTGCGGTGACCCTAGCGGCCCAATAATGGCCCTGATGCCTCTGGGATTGCCATGGAGGCCAAGAGCCCTGACGGACCAGGGGTGGCCACACCGATGTTGCGGTAACACATGAGCCCTGCAGTGGCCCAGGCGGCACCGTGGTGGCATCGGGCCACCTGGGCCACCCCGGGGCCGCCGAGGCCCCCGTAGAGACGCCGGGGCCACTCACATATACTCTCCTAGTTAGTCTCACACTGTCCCTCTGGCACTCCCAGTGTCGTGTACAACACCACCGTCAGTAATACAAGTAGCGAGAAGAAAAAAAAAACAAATGGATGATAGAAAGGTTCGTTTAATTACAGAAAAAACCACTGCATTGTTTATAGTTTTCCATCTCAGAAGCCCCGCCCCCAAGATGGCGTCGACTTGTCTGGCTCGTCCGGGGGAATCCGTGGGCCTTTAGTTACCTCCTGACGACGTTGAGGTGTAGACGTCTGCCCCTTTGGTCCTTGGCGCCTCCCTGTCTGTACTATTCAGCTATCTAGCCATTCATCCATCTGTCACTCTATCTATCTATCCATTCATCCATCTATCTACAGTATATCTATCTCCGTCCATCTACCATGGCCTCTTCTACTACCGCTCTAGCCTGCGACCCGTTGAGGGGGGCTAACGACAGCAGTACCGAGCCTGAAGGAGAAGTGCAGTCCATCAAAGGGACCGTGAAGTAGTACAGCGTGAGGGCGGGGTACGGGTTCATTCGGCGCCAGGACACTGGTGCCGATGTATTTGTGCACCGCTCCGGGATCGCTGCGCCCTCTTCACGGTTCCCCTCGCTCTCGTTAGGCCAGGGCGAGACGGTCGTCTTCCACATCATCCAGACACCGAAGGGTCCCGAGGCTAAGGGCGTCACCGGGACGGGAGGTGCTGGTGTGAAGGGCGTTGCCCATTCACGGCGGCGCCCCTCGGCCCGAGGAAGCCGGCCGGAGGATCCTCGATGTTCGGGAGATGTGATTCCCGGTCTAGCAGGAGTACCAGCAGCATCTCCTGCCCAGCCATGCCTTCTTCTGTGCACTCGGCCCACGACCCGTCGAGGGGGGCCACCAATGGTAGTGAGGAGTCTACCAGGGCGCAGACCATCGTTGGGGTCGTGAAGTGGTACAGCGTGAGGGCGGGGTACGGCTTCATCAGGCGCCAGGAGAGCGGCGAAGATGCTTTTGTACACCGTTTGGGGATCGCTGATCCCGCTTCACGGCGCCCTCGGCACTCCCTAGGCGAGGGGGAGACAGTCGAGTTCCATCTACACCAGCCGCCTAAGGGTCCTGAGGCCAGGACGTCACCGGGCCCGGGGGTGCAGCTGTGCAAGGCTCTGCTTTTGCACGGCGGCGCCCCATGTCCCGGTGGCGCCGGCAACTGGATCTCGGCCGTTCTGGTGGAGTGGAAACGATTGTCACCATATGCATAGCGACGGCGAACGCTTTCTGTGGTGGTGACAAGGAGGCGATGCTCGTTCTTCTCCCTGAAATCTGCAAGAAGAACGGGCTACCGCGCCTTGTCATCCCGCCGAATTTCGCTCGTGGTGCACGTGTTGCCCCCCGTCAGGAGTGTCGTGCCCCTACGCTGCAGCCTTTCCATCCCCGCAAAACACCGCGGAAACGGCTGCAGCTCAACGCCACTCTGAAACAGGACAACTGCTGCCGCCTCTAACGCTCCGAGTCCGCCACACACAGCAAACGAGCTGACCGGCACTTCACCACACCACCCTCCGTCGGCAGCTGAGGAGGAGAGGGCCCCGTCTCCCGTCCCTTCCACCCTCCATTCTTGCCGATGCCCTATCAACCGCCGAGGATGACGTCCAGCCTGAGCCTTCGAAGAAAAAGAAGAAGGGCAAGAAGCAAAAGCGATCACCATCCGTCGCCATGGAGACAGAACACTCGTCTCCACCTCTTGCCAAGTCTTCTTCCTCTACGGTGCCCAAGAGAATTCTCGCACAGCTTCCTCCTATGCCTGACAGCATTCGTGCATTCCTTGAGTCCTTGACGCACGATGAACTGCTTGTCCAACAGGATCGCTAAGCTGAGGACAACTTTGAGGACGTCGTCGATGCCGTCTTTCGTCTTCATGCTGGCACTTTCCGCGACATACACCGCGATTGTCTTCTTGCCACCAGCCAGACCCACCCTGATGACGTTGCAGCTATTGCCTTCATCGTGACCGCTTTGATGAAGGGCACTGCTCCGCGTTAGTTTCCATCACTGCCCTGTTTACCGAGCCTCTCTGCACTTGTTCCCCTGCCCTCTCTGCTCTTCCAGTCTGCCCTGTCTGCCGAGCTTTGCTCTAATTTTAGAGCTTTTCCCTGCCAATTTCTCTGACGGGCTCTTTGTTTGCCCGTGCCCACCAGGTGTGGGTAAATATCTTAACAACAACAACAACAACATCCGGAGATGTGGAAACGATCGTGGCTATGTGCATCGCGACGGCGAAGGCGTTCTGTGGCGATGATAAGGCGGCGCTGCTCGTTCTACTCCCCCAGATCTTTGAGAAGAACGGGATGCCGC
Organism: Coenobita brevimanus; assembly: GCF_032717465.1. Lineage (NCBI taxonomy): Eukaryota > Metazoa > Arthropoda > Malacostraca > Decapoda > Coenobitidae > Coenobita > Coenobita brevimanus. The sequence goes on from NW_027642055.1 coordinate 52,768, forward strand.
GCCTTATCATCCCTCAGAGCTTCGCTCGTGATGCTTGGCCAGCCCTTCGTCAGGAGCGTCTTTCCACCAAGCTGCAGCCTCCCAAACCTCGCACAACACCGCGAAAAAGGCTGCAGCTCGACGCTCCTTTAAACAGAGCGAGTGCCTCCTCCTCTACCACCACCTCTGCCCCGCCCATGGACGCCTCAAACCTCAGCAACAGCCGCCCGCCGTCAGCAGCTCAGAGGAGGGCCGCCTCTCCCGTCAACTCCATCCACAATGACGATGGCGACCGCTCCTCTCCTTCACCACCAACAACTGCTGTTGTTGGAGCCGCCGATCTCTCTACTGACGGGGCACCAGCAGGAGAGCTCCAGGCCATCGTGGAGGCTCGTGCCTCTCCCTCGCCCCCTCCACCACCCAAGAAAAAGAAGAAGAAGGGAAAGAAACCAAGGCTGCTCCCTGCAGAAGAGATGGAGACTGAGCAGCTAAGTCTTCCACCCTCTCCCTCTTCCCCTTCAGATCATCGGCAACGTGTGACGGCCGCTCTCGCGCCTCTACAGTAAGTACCGGGACTCGCTAATTCCACCAGTCCCTTACCATGGACCAAGTTCATGAGCAGCAGTCCCGGTACTTAGAGGATAACTTTGCCGATGTCGCCGAGGCCCTCTACCATCTCCATACGCCCTCTGACTTCGACCACCTGCACGCAGACTGCCTCCTCACCACCTGCCAGACTCACCCACTGCCAGACTCACCCCGAAGATGTGGCTACTGTACATTACATCGTTTCTAGAATCTTCAGTCACTGTAGGCTAACTGGCTCAAGCCAGTTCCTCCCAGAATATGTCACCATCTAAGCGCCACTTCTCTGATAGGCTTCCATCATCTGCCCGTGTCCACTCTTCTTCGGAAGGTGGACGAATCAACACACACCAGCAAAGTTTGGCGTAAACCTTATTAATAGGCCAGTAATTAATGTCTGTGATCGGAGTCATCCCGAGATCAATCTTACTTTTATAAATACAGCATTTGGCTGAGGTCTCAGAGGGTTTTGTAGCTCATTGATAATATACGCGCGTTGTATACGGGTGGTTCAGAGATCGATTCTGTATTTAGTTTTGTTATTTTTATTTTTAACACCTTTGTTAACTTGCAATATGACATTATTTTACTGACAATATACGTAATAATGACGCTGTTCAAATCTGGGACAGGTTAATTATGGATAATCCAGATTGACATTACGGCAGTCTGCAATCCTCTTTTTTACCCTTTTTCAACCGGAAAATACGCTCCAATCGCATCACCATTCTCTCACAAGCTACACACAAACACCAGCTACCTGTACACTGTCAAGGTTTGGCATAAACCTTTTTAATAGGCCAACAATTAATGAGATAAAGTCAATTAGGGTCAATCACGCTTTTATAAATACACATTTAGGTTGCCAGTTAGGAAGATTGTCGTAGCTTATCGGTAACGTTCGTACTTTATAAACGGGTGGTTCTGAGATCAATTCTGCTTTGATATTTTTTATTTTTGTTTTTAACACCTTTGTTAACTTGCAATATGACATTATTTTACTGAAAATATACGTAGTAATGACGCTGTTCAAATCTGGGACAGGTTAATTATGGATAATTATGGATAATCCAGATTGACATTACGGCAGTCTGCAATTCTCTTTTTTACCCATTTTCAACGGGAAAATACGCTCCAATCGCATCACCATTCTCTCACAAGCTACACACAAACAACAGCTACCTGTACACTGTCAAGGTTTGGCATAAACCTTTTTAATAGGCCAGCAATTAATGAGATAAAGTCAATTAGGGTCAATCATGCTTTTATAAATACACATTTAGGTTGATCAGGAGAGAGAGTGTCGTAGCTCATTGGTAACGTTCGTACGTTATAAACAGGTGGTTCAGAGATCAATTCTGTCTATAGTTTTTTTATTTTTATTTTTAACACCTTTGTTAACTTGCAATATGACATTATTTTACTGAAAATATACGTAGTACTGACGCTGTTCAAATCTGGGACAGGTTAATTATGGATAATTATGGATAATCCAGATTGACATTACGGCAGTCTGCAATTCTCTTTTTTACCCATTTTCAACCGGAAAATACGCTCCAATCGCTATAACTATATTAGTAAAAAGAACTCATTTATTTATACACGAGGGACAATATAAACATTTATATTTGCCACACTTAATTTGGATTTACCACCCCTACAATGCCAGTACAGTATTTTGATTTCGGCTTCTCGCTGAGTCACTGTTTGGTCGGCCAACTTGGCGGTATTTACGTTGAAATGAATCACAGGCCGGCCTCTGACTGACTGTAGAAACGTCTACATATAGATGGTATGTACGTGACGTCTCTGTCCCCTAATAGAAAATAACAAACCGCTGCTTGCAGTGGCCGCCCAGTTAATCGAAAGAATGGTGAATTGGTGTTGTGCCTTCGGCTGCTCAAATAAGGAAACGAGAGCAGCAGTCGGTTCGACTTCAAGGTTTGGCAGCCTTCACACCATGACATATTGTGCATTGCACATTTCATATCAGGTAAGGTTTTAAATACTGTATTAAACTATTATTTAATGTAAGATATAGAGACTGGGCTTAGGAAAATTTCAGGTGCAGACCAGTTAGGTACCGTATGGTAACAACATGTGAAAATCAGGGGAAAATTCACACATTGGTTTGTGTACCGGTAGTTATCTAAGCCATAACTGAATCTATTAGTGTGTAAAATTGCATACCTAACACTATAACCAATATGTGGATTATTTTCTTCTTAAGTTGGGGCAAGGGTAGGCATTTCTCCACTGCAGCAGACCATGTTTTGCACATGAAGCCAAACTCAGAATTATCACAGTGTTTCCCTACCATGTTTTGTTGCTGTTTCTGAAAGGATAAAAGATAAAGGTTAGGTTTGGATAATATGATGGTCAGATATTTTTTGGGGAAAAGGATTGTCATTTATCCACTGTATTACTTATTAGATGACACATAATTTCAAAAGAGATGTACATGTGTTGCTGTTATGCTTCTGTTAGACAAATTCTTAACCATTACTTGATCCTTCAGCAGCTTTTATGATCAATTGGTTAGCTTGGAGCTGTAGTATCCTAGAACACCCAAGTGCACTTCCACCCCAAGGAAATTCAACCACATTTCATGATAATTTATGAAGGTTTTTGTGAAGAATAGATTCACATTGTTATAAACATAACAAGTACATCATCCTGGACTTCTCAGCTGTAAATAAAACCAGAGAAATGTCATTATGTTATAGCTGCAGCTCAGGTTAGGTTAGGGATGGGAAGGATACGATAGGGTAGGTTAGGTTAGGTTTGATATATATGAAATATTTGGGCTTTCATCAAATTTGGATTCATATGGAAATTACATAATTCAGGACATAAATAGACAAACTTCATTAAAATACCTTGGCTGTTATGATGCTCAGTGTAGAGGCATTCCCTTGCTTGATGTCTGCTACAACTCACTGACCCATCCAGCAACAAAGTACTTATAGGTTTCCAGACTTCTGCATGCTCTCAGTTCCTTATGATTATATACATTTTTGAAGTTTATAAAGTACTGGTATATTGTTTGCATACAAGACAGTGTGAAGATGCTCTGTTTAGCTGTTAGTTATGCCATAAAATTCTCTCATGTTAATTAAACCTTACTGGTATGGACAATGTAAGATTGACAGAGAAATATAATGGTGAGAAGATGATAGGGAGTCTCGTAAACCTTTGTGTGACCCCTCTCATTTTTGTAACATGTCACTTCAGTGTGGCATCTTTTTATTTTGTGAATTCTCTTTATATTATGACATCTCCCTCCCCAGTCTGACTGCACCTTTTCCCTCCACTCCCATTACACCTCCTCTCACCTCATATCCTGCCCAGTTTAACCCCACCCAGTCCCTCTCCTTTCACCTCCTGTCATCTTCCAGAAAAAAAAAAGGAAATTAAGGAAACTTTCCCTATGGTGATGTCATTTGGACTTCCACTGCAAAAATGCTTGTAAAAAATGGTAACATAATGATGATCATGTGTATTAGTGGTTGTAACTGTGTGTTTGTTGGCAGGTATGTCATCATCTTCTCAGTGTTTGTGCTGATTCACTCCACGTCTGAGGTGAGAGGCATGTTGGTCACTCTACGATGTGACCACCCTAAGGACAGAGCCGTGGCGCTCCTCCTCATGTCAGTTGCTGTCGGACTTTTGAGTAAGTGGCACATGATTGGTATTGTTGTTATTTACGGCATCTGTAGCATACCGGCTTAAGTATTCCTCCCTTTTTATTATTGAAATACAGTATACCATCCACTCACTCGATGATGTGCTGCTCTCGTGTGTCTGCCCTTTCCTGTCCTCCCTCCTTCTAGCCTTCCATCCTCTTCTGTCTTTCTTTCATTCATTCCTTGTCCTTCTGCCAACAGGTGACTATACATTCCCTCTTCTGTCTTTCGTTCCTTCATTCTATTCCCTCTTCTGTCTTTTGTTCCTTCATTCTTTTCTCTTCCTTCTGCCTGTGGGTGACTCTACACTGAGTGACAAGCCAAATGGTTTCCTGTACACAAGGAAACTGTTTACTATGCTGAGTGGTAACCACATAACCAACTTTTGGCACCTGGTGGTTCAGTGGGTAATTATTGTGCTCTGATTGGATTGAGCCAATGAAGGTTTATATCCAAGGAGTGGTTGGGGTTGATTGCTCATGTAATACCACTCAGGGATGAGTGAGGCTGGTCACTCATCTTAGCTCAGTGTCAGAACCAACTGCCTAGCATTGGGCTCCTACACTCCTCGTGGGGCAATGTAGGATTGGATGATGGATGGTTTGGTGCTGAAAACCTGGTCATCAGATGAATAATCATACATTGAACAAGTCATAACAGATTCATGGGGGTACTGGTGTATTGTTTGCATACAAGACAGTGTGAAGATGCTCTGTTTAGCTGTTAGTTATGCCATAAAATTCTCTCATGTTAATTAAACCTTACTGGTATAGACAATGTAAGATTGACAGAGAAATATAATGGTAAGATGATGATAGGGAGTCTCGTAAACCTTTGTGTGACCCCTCTCATTTTTGTAACATCTCAGTTCATTGTGGCATCTTTTTATTTTGTGAAATCTCTTTATATTATGACATCTCCCTTCCCAGTCTGACTGCACCTATTCCCTCCACTCCCATTACACCTCCTCTCACCTCATCTCCTGCCCAGTTTAACCCCACCCAGTCCCTCTCCTTTCACCTCCTGTCATCTTCCAGAAAAAAAAAAAGAAATTAAGCAAGCTTTCCCTATGGTGATGTCATTTGGACTTCCACTGCAAAAATGCTTGTAAAAAATGGTAACATAATGATGATCATGTGTATTAGTGGTTGTAACTGTGTGTTTGTTGGCAGGTATGTCATCATCTTCCCATTGTTTGTGCTGATTCACTCCACGTCAGAGGTGAGAGGCATGTTGGTCACTCTACGATGTGACCACCCTAAGGACAGAGCCGTGGCGCTCCTCCTCGTGTCAGTTGCTGTCGGACTTTTGAGTAAGTGGCACATGATTGGTATTGTTGTTATTTACGGCATCTGTAGCATACCGGCTTAAGTACTGAGGTGAGTCAGGATTCTGATGGCATTAATGGTAAGTCAGTGAAGATGTGGCCATATGATTAGGCATGCTGTTGATAGATTTCCTGTCTTTTATTTCCTTGTTCTTTGAACCCCACCTGCAGGCAGAAAAAAGAGGTCAGGATGATGGTGATTAGGATGATGGATATAATTTTCACCACTGGAGTATGGTCAAGTCTGATTTGTCTGTTCCTACTGAAAGGCAGATAAATTCAGCATATGGGATTTTTTTTTTTTTCCCCAGTGCTATATAATAACTTTGTGTGTGTGTGTGTGAACCTGGTGGACTGCAGATTGAAATTACTCGTGTGTTTTACCATCATTTTGGTGGATAGGGAGGGGATTAGGGGTGTTTGTAGACCCAGGAGGGGAGCTGTCCAGTTATATATGTTCCACACCATATGAAGACATCCCTCTCTATCATTAGTCCTTGTAAAAAGAGCAGTTATATTCAGCTTACAGGATTTGTGTTTGTTTGTTTTTCTTTTTTTTTTTTCCCCTTTCAGCATGAAAGCCTTAGTTTATTGTTCATATTGCCAGGTGATTTGACTGGTTACCACAAGATGATTTTAATCGTGTTACCACCACATGTTTCTCTACAGTTAATCTCCCTCAGTTTCTTCCTGCCAGTGTCTTTTTAATTTTATCTTAAAATCATCTAACCATTTTATTCTCACCTTAGAATAGGCTTTTTGACCAAAGGGGTTAGTAAAGTCCCAACATATGAGGCCTTGCTTGGGTTGAATGAAATCACATGGTACTAACTAAAGATAGATATCACCTGAGGGTCAGTGAATTAATCAAGGGCCTTGGATGAAAAGTGTTAATTTATAATATATTCTTCAGGTTCTGAGATTGAATCTGCCTTATGGAAGCTGCATGGTCATGGAATCTCTGTTGTTGAAAATACATATTTGGAAGGTCATCCACTTCTCAGTCAACTGCTTCCACTATCAAGTAAGTAGCCACCTGATGATTGTGTATGTGTGTGTGTGTATTTACCTACGCAATTTACCTAATTGTATTATACAGGATTTGCACTGAGCTCATGATGTCTAAGGTCAGATACCCTCTGAACAGACCTCGTATATGCAGACACATTTACATACACATACACATGCAGGCATATGCATGTACACATGCACATATGGCATACATGCACATACAGGTCCATATACATGCACATTTGCATACATGTACCTGCCGATTCTCGACCTGCCAAGACAGTAAGTCTGTTTTGGAAGGATTTCAGCATAAAAAATGCAGTGGATATCAGGGTAGAATGCTGGAACAGAGTTACCCCAGCCACTATAGCACACGGGTGGAAGAAACTTTTCCCTCACTTGACTGTTGAAGGTGAGCAGCAGAGGGAAGACGACACTCTGGCGGCTGCTGTGGAAACTATCAGAAACACAAGCCATGACGCATCAGAGGTGGACGAAACGGCTGTAAGACAACACTTGACACACTGCGACCTAGACTCAGGTGTGGTAGACGTAACAGAGGAAAAGATGAACTCTAGTGAAGAGGAGAAAGGCCAGAGCACACTGCACAGAGCAAGATGAGCACACACAAATTGTCCCAAACTCTGTCCACCATAACCGACATGGCAACCACCTTCGATGCATACGCCAGGACTATGCCTGAGGCTACCAACATCCTATCACCCTTGACTGATCTGAAGTCTCAAGTGATGGCCATCTACAACAGAAACATTCAGGAGCAGAGACAAGCTCGGATCACATGATATTTTCACGTGAGAGAGAATATGGCCGCTATTCTGCAAGACTTGAACGTGCCAGCAGGGGTGGATGGAGGAGGAGAAGTGGACAGAGAGGAAGTGGAGGTACTGGAACCTGAGTTCGACTTCGAGGGCTTCGGCCTAGGTGTTGGGGCTTCCCCACAGAGGCCCATGTCACCTTGTAACTAGCCCATCTACCCTTGACACACCTTCACTTGCCACTCAAGCCAGTCTTCACTTTATTTCTAGTAAGGATTTTTGGTGTTGCAGCTCTTTATAACAGCTTTAATGTCTTCAGGTACATGTTTATTGTATTATGCTGTTTTAGCACTAGTAAACACTCTTCATTTCATATTGGGTAGGGCCTCTTTGGTGTTATAGTACCTTGTGATAGGGTAGGTACCTGTCCCACCAGAATGCTTCTCTATATTTCCCACTGATTATTAACTGCACATTTTGACGTTTCAAATTTTGCATGGTTTTGGCAGAACATCCAAGCAGCAAAAAAGGAGGATTTACTGTATTCTCTTAATCTGTTTTTAAAACCAGCTGCTTATTTTATTCAGTGAACCTAGAAGAGTGATGTGGATGCCTTGTATAAAGAGCTTGTTGAGCATAGCAGACTGTTAATGTCTGATGTATTTTTTATTCCCTTTTAAAATATGTTGTCTTTTTTTCAGCAAACATACAAGAGTGATTCAGATGCCATGTTTCTGCTTCAAGTACTTCAAGTTGGGTCGGTCATCCAAGCATTAATTTATAATCCGGATCCACATAGACGGGTTCACCTCGTCACTTTTTGGACATCATCCCTGTATGTTGAGGTAAGAACACTTCTCTCTTATAGCTATATTGTGTCCATCTGAACCTGGCAGTAATTTTTGTCATTTTGCAGCCTATTTCCTAGAGCTTTGTGGCAGAATAAAACAAAACTGTGTCTCCACATCCATTCCAGAGCACATTCTCATGACAGATTCTCTAGTTTAATGTTAGTCTTTTATTACAACTCAGCATTAACGAGAGGTGGCAGTAGGAGCAGTTGCAGTGAGGCACAGATACTCCATACTGCCAGAAGTTTTAATTCCCCATGTTATTTGGCTGACCATGAAGAGTGCTCCCATACAAATGTGTTTTTTTATAATAATATTCATCATCATCATCATCATCCAGACCTTCTTTCCAACCCAAGGGCAGGGTGAGGAGTAGCATTGTCCAGACAGCCCAAGTTTGCCCAATCCAATGGGCCATGCTTCCATTCACTCATCATTCAAGCCCCTGGAATCTTGGCTCTATTGGATATGCAAAAAACCTTCACCACGTTCTGTAGCTTCGCATAAACGTATCAGATTGAGTCAATCTGGACGGTGCCACGTTCAAAAGGGGTGCCAGATTCCTTGGTCATGCACTTCTCCTCACAACAGGCATCCAGCCAGCTCGATCTCTCGTCAGTTCCCTAGCCTCATTGACTTCCAAACCTCTCTTCCTTACACAGTCATCCACCTTCTCCTTCGCCTCCTCCCTCCATCAAATTCACTCAGATATACCTTTTTCACCACTCTGTTGTTATCCATTCTCTCCACATGACCATACCTTCTCAGTACACTCTCTTCGATTCTGGTGTCCACCAACTTCATCACTCCATGCCTTTCACGAATCACATTATTTCGTATTCTGTCTACCCTCTGTACTCCACATACATTCCTCAGCAGTCCCATCTCCACTGCTCTTACTCTTGACTTTTCATTTCCATGCCACACCATAGTCTCACATCCATATGTTGCAGTTGGCACTAACAATCTCTCATGTAAGCCTCGTGCAGTTGCAACATTCAAGCCTCTGTTTCTTATCAAGGACTTCTTTGCACCAGCTACTCTTCTTCCTTGTGTCACACTACTTTCAACTTCTTTTGCACATTTTCCTCTCTTTTCTATCACTGTACCCAGGTATTTGAACTCTCTCACCAATTCCAGTTGCTCTCCATACACTAACATCACACTGGGAGTCACCTTCTCACTCAGTAACCATCACTTTACTATTTTCTACATTTACTCTCAAGGCATGATGCTCACAGACATCAGCACAACTCTGCACTAGCCTACCAAGTTCTTGTCCGGTGCTTGTAAGCAGTACTGCATCATCAGCATACAACAATTTTGAGATATTCCATCCATCACCATTCATTACCAATGCCATTCCTCTCTCCATTACTCATGGTTTTACTTCTCTCTTAACCCCATCCATATACTGTACAGTAATAGTAATGATGATGATGATGATGTTACAGTATTAGGGTTTTGGTATGTCAGGTGGGGTGGGAGGGTCACTGTATTTGGAATTTTTTAGTATTAACGTATTAAATTTCCTCATTTGTTGTGCTTTTTAGAAGATATGCTTGTTGCTTGATTTAGATATTCTGTTATATGTGTTTAGTTAAATTTGTATATATTTACTTGTAGTTCTTTGTGCTGCAAATACATCATTGATTATTATCGTTGTTATATATATATATATATATATTGATATGTAAGTGTATAGTATAGTGCCTTCATTAATTATGTTTATTGATTATGCTATTTTTACCAAGGATAATATGTTTAGGCTTGTTAAGTCAATAATGTACTTAGGCTCGTGGTTAGCAAAACAGTCAGAATAAATCCTCCCAAGAGGAAGCATGTTTGTGGCTTCCCTCCCTCCATAGAATCCCTAAGGATACTACACTGGCGACGAGGATGGGATACAAAAGGTGCTGTTGACGTCATTTATGAGAGGGTGACTACAACAGGAGGGAAAGCTTCTCTGGAGGTGAAGGACTGCAGTGAATAGGGTGACCATGACTGGTGTGGGTGGATACATCGAGATCATCAAGACATTGAAGCAACATTTTGACCCTGCTCCCCTTGAAATTGCTGAGAGTTACAAATTTGGTACCAGAGACAGAGGGAAGGATGAATCTGTAAGTGGTTATATAGTTGCCTTGAAGAAACTATCCATTCACGGTAATTTCGGACCGTTCTTGGACCCAGCTCTAAGAGACAGATTTGTTATAGGTCTGAATTATGAAAAAATACAGATAAAGTTAATGAACACCACAGATCTAACTTTTGAAAAGGCATGTCAGATAGCCACTAGCATGGAACTAGCTGAGAAAAATACCAGAGAATTTGTTCCAAATACTGGTGGTGAATCTGTTAGTAGTAGTGGCTCTGTGTGCAAAGTGACTGTGGCCAGAAAGAAGAACAATGCCACAAAACAAGGCATACATTCTGATTTGAAATGTAGGAGATGCTTAGGGAAACATGAGAGTTCTCATTGTAAGTTCAAACACTTAAGATGTTACAATTGCCAGCATGTTGGGCACATTGCTTCTGTCTGCACAGCCCCTATCAGAAGTGGTAAAGGTAGAGTAAATGTCATTGAAAGTGCTGAAAAGGAAACAGAAAACATTATTAATGAGAGTATCAGCAGTTCTGAACCTGATAATGATGAGAGTGTGCATGTGTTCACTATTTACAATAGTAGTGCAGGAAAACATGGACATAAGTATAGTGTGGACTTGTGTATTAACAATACTCCAGTAACTATGGAAGTAGATACTGCAGCTGACTTTTCTATAATGAGTAGAGATACATATGAGAGGTTATTTGCACATGTTCCTTTGGAAGACTCAGTGGTTAAGTTGAAAACATATACTGGAGAGATTTTGGACACAGAAGGGAAGCTGGAGTGTGAGGTCAGGTACAAAAATCAGAACTTGAAGTTGCCATTAATTGTAGCTAGTTATGTGGATAGACCAACTTTGTTAGGCAAGAACTGGTTGTGTGAGCTTAAGATGGATTGGAAGGAGATATTTAGTATTAAGACATGTAACAGTGTTCCTGACCTTGAGAAACTACTTGAACACTACAAGAGGTTATTTGATAAGGGACAGGGAGCTATAAAGGGCTTTGAGGCTCATGTCACTGTTGACAAAGGTGTTACACCCATTTATGTTAAGGCTAGACCCGTTCCTTATGCCTTGAAAGGGGAGGTGGAGAAAGAATTAGACAGACTTGTGAGTGAGGGAGTTCTTGAGAAAACTGCCAAAAGCAGTTGGGCTGCTCCTATAGTAGTTGTACCTAAAGCTGATAAATCGGTTAGAATATGTGGTGATTATAAAGTTACCATCAATCAAGCTGTTGAGGATGAGCAGTATCCCTTACCCACCTCTCAAGATTTGTTTGCTGCACTGACAGGTGGAACCATTTTCACTAAGTTAGACTTGTCCCAGGCATAAGCTCAAGTCAGTGTTGATGCTGAAAGTCAACAGTACCTCACCATCAACACTCATAAGGGACTCTATAAATTCAAAAGGTTGCCTTATGGGGTCAAAAGTGCACCAAAGTTTCAGTGCATCATGGGCACAATTCTTGTGGGTCTTCCAAATGTACTATGTTTTCAGGATGATGTCCTCATTGTTGACAGTGACTCCCAAAATCATGTTAAAACCCTAGCTACAGTATTTGAAAGATTACTGGCTCACAATGTCAGGCTTAATAAGAGCAAATGCTCATTTTTAGCTAAAGAAGTAACTTACCTTGGATACAAGGTCAATGCAGAAGGGCTGAGACCAGTTAAAGATAAAGTAAGAGACAGTAAATATACCTGCTCCAAAAAATGTCAGTGAATTGAAAGCCTTCTTGGGAATGATACAGTATTATTCAGGGTTCCTTAAAGGACTTTCATCAGTTTTGGCCCCTTTGCATGAACTGTTAAAGAAACGTATTCCTTGGAAATGGAGCAGTGTAACTCAGAAGTCATTTGAGGATTGTAAAGCTGCTTTGTCTAGTACTGATGTTTTGGTCCATTATGATACTTGTAGAACACTAAAGCTTGCTTGTGATGCTTCAGGCTATGGGATAGGTGCTGTCATAAGCCATGTAATGGTTAACGGTGAAGAAAGACCCATTGCATATGCCTCCAGAACACTAACCCAAAGCGAGAAAAACTATGCTCAGATAGAGAAAGAGGCTTTGTCTATTATATTTGGAGTAAAGAAATTTCACCAGTATTTATATGGTAGGAAATTTGTCTTAGTAACTGATCACAAGTCTCTTTTGGCAATATTGGGTCCTAAATCACCTGTTACTACACTTGCTGCAGCAAGAATGCAGAGATGGGCTGTGATATTGTCTGCATATGACTATGAAATACAGTACAGACGTTCTGAGGATCATGGTAATGCTGATGCTTTGTCTAGGTTGCCTTGCAGTGGATCAAATGATGGAGTAGAGCCTAAGGTTTATGCTGTAACCATGGTAACAGAAGATTTTCCAGTCACTTCCAGAATGATCGCTCAGGAGACTAAGAAAGATGTTGTGTTGGGAAGAGTCCTTGAGTATACACTTAATGGATGGCCAGAGGTCTGTCCATCCTCAGACTTTCAACCATATCATATAAGGAGATGTGAATTATCTGTAGAAATGGGGTGTGTGCTGTGGGGTATGAGAGTGTTAATTCCACCATGTTTTAGAGGGCAAATTTTGAATGAATTCCACCATGTTTTAGAGGGCAAATTTTGAATGAACTGCATTTTGAACACCCAGGTATATGTGCTATGAAAGCTCTGGCCAGAAGTTTTGTGTGGTGGCCTAAACTGGATGATGAAATAGAAAGACTGGTATGGGAGTGCTGTGTTTTTCAGAATGCTAGGAGTATGCCACCCAGTGCACCTTTGAAAGCTCGGAAATGGCCTACCCGCCCCTTTCAAAGAGTACCTATTGACTTCTGTGATAAGGGAACAGACAAGTTTTTGGTACTGATTGACAGTCATTCAAAGTGGATTGATGTTAAACACATGTACAGTACCAATGCTTGTAGAACCATTGATGAATTAAGGTTAATATTCGCTGAACATGGATTACCTGAGGTGGTAGTGTCAGACAATGGACCTCCATTTCATTCATCAGAGTTTAAAAACTTCATGAGGCTCAGTGGTATAAAACATGTACTGACCCCACCCTATCATCCTGCCTCTAATGGTGCTGCAGAGAGGTCAGTTAGAATTGTAAAGGAAGCCCTGTATAAGCAAGTAATTCAAGGAACAGTTGGAAGATCAGTGAAACACAGACTAGCAGATTTCTTACTCAGATACAGAACTACCCCCCATAGTGTGACAGGGTGTACTCCTGCAGAGTTAATGATGAGGAGACAATTGAGAACAAGATTAAGTTTAGTCAAGCCAAGTCTGCTTGCAGTTGTAGAAAGGAAACAAGACCAACAAAAGATGCATCATGACAAAAGTTCCCATGAAAGAGTGTTTAAGGTAAATGATAGAGTGAGGATTAGGAACATGACCAGAGGTTTTGGTACTGCACATGCCAAATGGATAACTGGTGTTATTGAAAAAGTGTGTGGAGATAGGACATATTTGGTAAAGTGTAGTAATTCAGTAAGATATGTTCATGTAGATCACATCATTCATGCACATGATGCGATCAGTGTGGCAGCAGAACCTGATGATCTTGATACAGCTGTGGATGATTGTCAGGGTGATGAGGTCAAAGATGATGTTCTCCAGCATCCACTCAATGCATTAACTGACTGCCGTGAAGATGTGGTAGTCACAGATCAGTCACAGAGTACAGGTAAAACACCTGCAAAACTTGATGGAGGGAATATTCTTAGAAGATCAGAGTTAGGAAGCCTGTAAGAAAATTAGACCTTTGATTATATGAGTCGAGAACTGGCTTTTCAAAACTTATTTGTAGGAAGTTATGTTCTTGTGTTCTGTTCTCTCTCATGCCAAATGTAGAGCTATAAGTTTTGTTTCTTAATTGGTAGCAACCATATTTTCTCTCTTTCAAAAGGTTAAGCAGTGTTATATATATATATATATTGATATGTAAGTGTATAGTATAGTGCCTTCATTAATTATGTTTATTGATTATGCTATTTTTACCAAGGATAATATGTTTAAGCTTGTTAAGTCAATAATGTACTTAGGCTCGTGGTTAGCAAGACAGTCAGAATAAATCCTCCCAAGAGGAAGCGTGTTGGTGGCTTCCCTCCCTCCATAGAATCCCTAAGGATACTACAATCGTATGCATTATATACCAGAGTATGCACTGTTCATATATTAATTGCTCTACAAAAATGGTGTATACGCTTTTTGTGTCTCCATTGTTTCTCGAGAATTATGGGTGCTGCTTCCCACTCTTTGGTTCAATTTGAGTGATGTCTGGGGCAGTCTTAGATCGGTTCTGATAATTGACTGTTCTGATTTGGAGAGCACCCATTTCTCACTATTCACCAGTCATCATTTGGGAGGCAACGTTGTGAGTACTTTATTCATGATGACTCTTATGGGACGAGGTCATTAAGTGTGACCTTAGGGTTAAGGGACTGAACAGGGAGGCTACAATGGATCGTGCAGCGTGGAGAGCCGCCATTAGGTGACCAAGGCCGACACATGCAAGCATGTTGGAGCATTTAAAAACGAAAACGAACTCTTAAGCACTCTTATCATATTCATTATTCATTTTATATTGTGATCGGTTGCAACAGACATTAGTTTATTGAATGAATGTGTTCCCTATCCCCAGCTTTGTTACGGCACTGTCTTATCATATTGCGATCTGTTGCAACAGCCATTAGTTTATTATGTGAATGTGTTCCTTATCCCCAGCTGTGTTACGGCATTGTGTTGTTATAACTTATCCACTTCGTTTGTTAGTCATTATGTTTCATGTGATTATGACCTTGGTGTATTGAGTTGTAATATAAACCTTTGTTCTCAGGGAGGCTGCAATGGATCGGGCAGCGTGGAGAGCCGCCATTAGGTGACCAAGGCCGACACATGCAAGCATGCTGCTTTGATTGATTGGTGATACATTTCGACTACGAGCCGAAAACTTCAGTATGGAACTTTTGGAGGGAACTAGGAAGCACCGAGCCCCAGCTAAAGCGAAGTTTACCAGGAAGGTGAAACTGTTCGAGGAACGAGTGTCATAGGAAGACCCGCCGGAAGTTTTGGAAATCGTGTATTCTGATGTATGCCAAGCTTTTGAAGCAGTTGATAAATATGTGTGTGTGCTGGATACTGAGGATGCAGATTACCAAAGTGAAATTGTTATATGTGATCAGTACATATTGGACTTGGAACTAACGAAAGGAGATATTCACTCAAAATTGATTAAAAGGAAAAACGTAATTAGTAAAGATGACAAGGAATGTACACGGGTGATAGTAAAATCATTAGAGCCTCCTAAATTGGATGGAAATATCAGAGATTATCCTACATTTCGTAAAGACTTTGAAAGACTTGTTTCATATAATTATGGGAGAGATCCATATGCACTGAAATCATGCTTGGTGGGGGAAGCTTTGAATGTTGTGAAAGGTGTGGAAGAGAGTTATACCAAGATGTTAGAGAGATTAGATGAAAAATTTGCATATCCTGGTAAGCTTGTAGATGCTGTTGTAGGTGAAATTAAAGCACTGAAACCTGTTCCAGAGGGAAATCATAAGAAATTCACTGAGATGGTTAACGTGCTAGAAAGGGGTTGGCTAGACCTACAGAAAATGGGGCTTGCAACTGAAATGAACACTACTACAATGATGACTCAGGTGGAAAAATTGTTACCAGCCAGTCTGAAGCAAGAATGGGTATTAGTGGTCCAGGAAGTGAAAGACAGTAGCAAAATGGTTGAAGAACTGTTGAAATTTTTGTTGAGAGAAAAGAAGGTCATTGAATACATGGAAACTGATCTGAGAGGACCATCCCCTTGTAAAGCTATGGTGCATGGTTGTGTGAGTGATGAAACTAGTGATTCTATGGAAATAATTACTGTAATAAAGAAATTACAGGAAAGTCTAGAAAAACACCAAAAACAAATGTATGATTGTATGATTAACGTGACCCAGAACATGACCCAACTGATGTAAAAAACTCTGCTAAATCACAGGAACTTGTGACAAAGACTAAGCATGCAGATGTTAAACTATATACTAGTACAACTAAGAGCTGTTGGTTCCATGACTCAAACATACATGATATTACAGAATGTGCTGGGTTTAAGAATTTAGATAGCTGGGTTAAACTGGACTCTATTCGTAAGAATGGCGCATGTTTCAGCTGCCTTCTTATTGGTCACTTAAGTAAGAATTGTCCCAACAGAAGGCCTTGTGACGTCAGGAATGAAGGTAAGGGCCCTTGTGGAAGACCACACCATCACAGCTTACACAACTTGTTTACTAATGACACAATGCCAGATAATCTTAAGCGAGCAACCAACAACTTGCTCTCACGTGATGGGGTTTTACTTATGGTCAGCAGCGTTAACAGTAAGGATTAGACTATATCAACATTGTGGGATCCTGGGTCAAATATAACTTTGATAACACACAGAATGGCACGAAAGCTTGGACTAAAGGGCAGAGATGTGAACCTATCAGAGACTAGAGTGGGGAACTTGACTGAAATGTTTGAGAGCAAAAATACGTAGTTCCTTTGCTTGATGCTACTGGTGACGTATGGGAGGTGAGAGCCTGTGGTATAGAGGATATAACCTTCATTATATCTGAAGTCAGTACAATTCATGTAGCTCATTTGCTGGAGGTACAGCCCCATGACATTGAAAGGCCTTGTGGCAGAGTAGACATGTTGGTGGGATCGGATTTCTGTGGTTTAATACCCAGGGTAGTAAAGACAGTGGGAAATTAGCAGTTGATGAGGAATCAGTTTGGATTTTGTATATGTGGGTCTCATCCCATGTTAAATAGAACTGACACAAATGTGAATAATGTAGGTGTACGCATTCACCATTTGGCATGTGCGTTAAGCGTGAATGATATCAACACTGAACCAAGGACTGGATTAACTAAGCAGTTGGATTATTTCTTTGCTATAGAGAAGTTAGGTACACAGTGTACACCTAAATGTGGCAACTGTAGATGTGGTAAGTGTCTGGTAGGGGCAAACAACTATAAATCTAAAGGAAGAGAGAGAATTAGCTCTAATTAATCAGGACTTTAATCACGATCAGATAAGTAAACGTTGGACTGCGCAATGCCCGTGGATTAAAGATCCCAGTAATCATCCCAATAATGTGTCACATGCTGTTGCTCACATGAAGTCTACAGAAAAACGTCTTTTAAAACTTGGAGTAGAGTATACTCAGATTTATCGGGCTCAAATAAAAGACATGGTGAATAGAGGAGTAGCCAGAAAACTTGAGAAGAGTGAATTGCTTGAGTTTAGAGGTCCCATACGTTATACACCTCATCATGAAGTTTTAAAACCTGACACATCATCCATGCCTCTGAGAATTGTATTTAATTCTTCTTCTGGTTACATGGGTCATTTACTGAATGATTACTGGGCAAAGGGACCTGATATGCTGAATAATATGTTAGGTGTACTCATGAGAATTCGTCAGGACCAAGTTGCTATTGCTGGAGACATTGCCAAAATGTACAACTCTATTTTTATTTCTGAGACAGACCAACATACTCATAGATTTGTGTGACGTGATATGGAGATTGATAGGGAGCCAGACCATTATGTCCTAACAACTGTAACATTGGCAGACAAACCTAGTGGAACTATTTCAATGATTGCATTGCACCGTACTGCAGAAATGTTTCCTGCCTCTAAGGCTACTGACATGAGTATCTGAAACTCATATGTAGATGATCTTTTGCAATCTGTACCAAATCTAACAGAAGCTAAAGCTTTGATTCAGGAACCTGAAAAGATACTTGACATTGGAGGATTTAGGGTGAAACACTGGGTATTATCTGGTGAAATTGATGCTGTGTCAGAAAAAATAAATATCCTGAATACCAATAAGGAAAATGTTCTTGGCTTAATTTGGGAACCCAAAGAGGATCATTTTACCTTTGAAGTAAAGATTAACTTTTCTCCAAAGTATAGGAAGGTACACCTTGGTCCAGATTTGGAGATATCAGATATTGATCACAGTTTGCCTCTTTCCCTTACTAAAAGAATGGTGCTAAGCCACACAGCATTGATTTATGATCCACTTGGTTTAGTCATACCTGTTACAGTGCAAGCAAAAATCCTAATGTGTGAACTAGTGTCACAGGTGAACATTATGAAGGATGGGAAAGAACGGAAATTAGGGTGGGATGATCTCATGCCTGTATGGATGTTTAACAAATGGAAAATGCTTTTCAAAAATTTGTGTGGATTGAAGATGGTGAAGTTTAAGAGATGCATAAAACCTGATAATTCTGTAGGAATGCCAATGGTGGTTATCTTTTCTGATGCTAGTATTTATTCTTATGGTGCTTGTGCATACGTTAGATGGAAGCTAATGAATGTAGAGTTTTCAAGCAGACTTTTGGCTGCTAAGAATAGAATATTACCCACTAAACAATTGACAGTCCCAGACTAGAACTCTGTGCTGCTGTTCTTGCATGTAGATTGAGACATACGATTGTGGCAGAGATGGATTTCGAATTTAGTTCAGTCAGGCATATTGTAAGAGCTCAGATACAAAAGGAATCTTATGGATTTGGTACTTTTGTAGCCACAAAAATAGCAGAGATTCAGACAAAAACGGACCCTAGTGAATGGTGGTGGGCACCTACTAATTGTAACCCAGCAGACATGACTACTAGACCATGTTATCCTCATGAGCTCCAGTCAGACTCAGTATGGCAAAAAGGACCATGGTTTCTTGCTCTACCTATTAGCCAGGCTTGTGCTAATGAACTACCAGATAGGATAAATGTGACCATTCATTCTCATGCAGTTGTTGTTAATGACAATGATAATCTAGATGTAATAGATCTGAGCAAGTTTAGTAGTTACATTAAATTGTTGAAGACTGTTGCCAGAATAATGTTGGCTGCTTTGAATAAGTCTCTTAAAGCAGTACTAGAGGAACCCAATGCCGATTTCTTGATTAAGTCAGAAAGAGTATTAATTAAAGGTGCACAGAAATCATTAAGTGATAACTGGAGAACTAAATATCAACGACTAGGGCCTGCTCTAGATGACAATGGTCTTATTGTAGTAGGGCAGAGAATTGCTAACTGGCTGAAGGACGACTGGAACCAAGATAGATTTGTTCTCTTGCCAACCAATCATCTGTTTACACGATTATATATTCATCATCTTCGTAAAATCGATCATGCAGGCATCGAGGTTACATTAGCTAAGCTGCAGTCAAAGTTTTGGGTACCTGGTGCGAGGAGAATAATCAAGTCAGTGAAAGCAAAATGTGTTACTTGTAGAAAACTGGAGAGAGAATTTGTGGGACAGATCATGGGTCAAATCCCATATGAAAGGTTACAACCTACTCCTCCCTTTTATAGAACTGGAATAGATTTATTTGGTCCTTTTCTAGTTAAGGACACAGTTAAACAGAGGACCAAAATGAAAGTATATGGAGTAATATTTAACTGCTTTGTGTGTAGAACAATTTACGTAGGTCTCACAGAGGATTGTGATTGTGAGAGTTTCCTTATAACACTGAGGAGGTTCATATCAGTTTGAGGTTTTCCCAGTGTTATGCATTCAGATGGGGGTACTCAGTTTGTGTCAGCCAACAAGGAACTCAGAGAGATAGTCAGCAAGTGGGATATGAGTAAGGTTTTAGCATTTGGTGCAGGTGAGGGAATGAAGTGGTCATTTAATAAGTCTGCTGATGCATCTTAGGAAAATGGGTGTAGTGACTCCCTCATTAAGTCAGTGAAGAGATCAATGGTTTTAGCAATTGGTGATAGCATTCTCTCCTTTGGTGAGCTACAGACTGTTCTGTTTAAGGTGCCAACTTGTTGAATGAAAGGCCTATTGGCATCAAACCTGGGTCTGACCCTGGCCTGGGAACATACTTGTGCCCCAATGACCTTATTCTTGGTAGGGCAACGAATAAAGTCCCAATTGGGTTATGGACAGAGACTAGAGATCAAAGAAAGAGACTACAAATAATTGAAAAAGTTGTCTCATCATTTTGGAAAAGGTGGAATCGTGATTATTTTCCAACGCTGATTGTTAGACAGAAATGGCACTCTGAGTACAGGAATATGAGACCAGGGGACATTGTCTTAATTCAGGATAGTAATGCTGTAAGAGGAAAATGGAGGATGGCACAATTAGTGACAGCTGAAAATTTACTTAACCTGTCCTGTGTGGTGGTTCCTTTTTTTTTCTCTCCCAGCTGTCTTTAGATTATTTTATTCAGGCTAGGGAAGAGTTTTTAAATTGGAGGCAAGGGAATACTGATGCTTTCACTGTAGAAATAATATCCTTATGTAGTTAATGCTGGATATAATATTGGAGGCATAGTTTTCATGTAGCTTAGGTGGCAGTTGGCTGTTTTGTGTCATCACGATATTAAATGTTTTATTAAGATGCCAAATATGTTGTCAGAATGTTGTTGCATGTAACTGTGCTCTGTTTAAAGTTCTGATAGGCTGTGTTGGCCTACTACCTGATTTTTTAGCATACCTGAGGGGCTTGAATGTTGAGCAAATGACTGTGTGGCCCATATTATTTGGCACGTTGTTGATTAGTTCTTCAACTGTCTTTTTTTTTTTTTTTTCCATGCTTTCTGGACTTGGAAATAGAGGTAATATGATGATGATGATGGTGACTGAACAGTACGTCTAGTTATCGGCAGGTCATTCTATGTTTGTGTAAGCTTTTGTGCCTGATTAAGCAGCACATGTAGTTATCTGCAGGTAACTCTCTGTTTGTACGATCTTTTTAGCATGAGTGAACGATATATTCAATCTGTGCAGGTCATTCTAGGTTTGCATGAGCTTTTCCATTATCTACAGATCACGCTTTGTCTGTACAATTTTCTTAACCTGATACAACAATGTATATCATTTTCTGCAGGTCACTCTATGTTTATTGATGTGTTGTCACCAGTTGATGGCAAAATAGCACTTCTGGTCACCCCAAATATGATGCAAGAAGACTCCTGTGTGTGCCACAGTGGCATTCTGCTTCATTATAACTGGCAGTGATGTGGCGGGATGGGGTGGAGAGGTATATGAGAGAGGGGGGTGTGAGTTGGGAGCAGGGCAGTGAAATGGCGGGAGACAGGGCGACTTGGAGGCGATTTGTTTGTGGCCACCCCAAACGGGATTGAGGCGTCTGGCAATAGATAGATAGATAGATGTGGCTACTCTCTGTGAGTTGTTTTTAGTTTATCTGATATCTTTAATTTGTGGTTATAGTATGGTAGTTGTCTTCATCATCATTGTCATTGTCATACTGGTAGTTTTAGTAGTTGTTGTAACCCTAGCTCAGTGGAATATTAACCCATTGGACTGCAGGCTGAAGTTACTCTCCCCCTGCAGTCCACCATCCTCTTTTCAAGGAGATAGAGAAGGAGTTAAGGAATATTTGTGTACCTGAACCAAAGAGCTGCCTGGTTGTGTTGATGCCATTGCATGAAGGTGTCCCTCCAGCACAAAGGAACAATAATTGATCACTATATATGTGGCATAGTTTTTCAGAAGCTGGAGAGGGACTCCTGCATGCAATGGCACTGGTATGACTAAGTGGCTCTGCTGCCTGGTTATACAAAGGTCTCTCAGCACCTTCTCTGTCTCCAGAAAGTAGGATGGTGGACTGGAGAAGGGCAACTCCAGTCTGCAGTCCACTGGGTTCACATCCATTTGAGCCTGGGGCCATAATAACAAATGAATAGACCTAAAAAGTTTAGAATTTGTATAGGAAGCTTTAAAAAAAAAACATGCAAGTAGCAGGCATGTAAACAGCTGTGTAATAATCCTCTGTGTCAGATAGATACAATACTATGCAGCAGAAATGTTACCATTAATCATCTTTCATCTATGATTGTTGTTTAGGTGTATGATGTTCAAAGGGATATTCTCACTGGGCATTGTTTGTAAAATGAACCGTCAGGAGCGGGCATTTTTCACAAAAAATTAGTGATTTTTCAAAAATAACTCCTATGAAAACTGTTAAACTATCATAAAAATCTTTATACTGCAGTATCTATCTATCTATCTATTGCCAGACGCCTCAATCCCGTTTGGGGTGGCCATAAACAAATCGTCTCCAAGTCGCCCTGTCCCCCGCCATTTCACTGCCCTGCTTCCAACTCACACCCCCCTCTCTCATATACCTCTCCACCCCATCCCTCCATCTCATCCTCGGCCTCCCCCTCCCTCTTCCACCCTCCACCTCACTCACATACACTCTCTTCGTCAGTCTTTCACCCTCCATCCTCTCCACATGGCCAAACCACCTCAGTGTGTTCCTCGTAACACTTCCTATCACATCCACATCCACACCACAATGCTTCTTTATATCCTCATTCGTTAGCCTGTCTCTCCATGTGACTCCACAGGCTCCTCTTAAATAACTCATTTCCACTGCTCTCACTCTTGACTTGTGTCCTTCCAACAACGTCCAAGCTTCACTTCCATACATTAAGGTTGGTATCACACTACTGTCATGTACTGTAGTAGCTTTTTCACTTCCATACTCACTTCTCTGTTTCTTATCACTGCCTTCAAGGAACCACTTCACCCTCCAAACCTCCATCATTACTCATCACACTACCCAAGTACTTAAACGCACTCACATTTTCCATTTCCTCCTCATCCAACCTCACTGTACATTCACTGACTTCATTTCTCTTGAAGACCATAACTGTACTCTTCCCTACATTCACCTTTAGATTCCATTCTTACACTCTCCCAAACTCATTCACCAAGCCTTGCAGCTCCCCTTCGTCTTCACTTAACAACACAGTATCACCTGCACACAACAGTACAGGTATTGTAGTTTCCAAACATTGCCCTTTCTCACTAGGGCTGCTCCAACAGCCACTGCCCTACCTTGCATCTCATTTATAGCCCCATCCATAAACAGATTGAACAGCCCTGGAGACATAACACATCCTTGTTTCAATCCAACCTTCAAATAGAAAAATTCACTCAATTCACTATCCACACGCACTGCAGCCTTATCATCCTTTCACCCTCATACATACTCTTCATGGCCTTCAACAACTTCCCATCTACTCCATATTTTCTTAATACTTTCCACAATCCTTGTCTATCCACCCTGTCGTATGCTTCTCCAAATCCATGAAGGCTGCATACAACTTCTTTCCCTTCTCTAGATACTTTTCTGCTTAAGACCTAAGAATAAATATCTGATCTACACAACCTCTTCCCTTTCTAAAACCTCCCTGTTCTTCTGCAACTAATTCTGGACTTCCTGCAAACAGGCCACATCCACCCATCTACTGAATGCTTTAACAACTTCCCCTGCTCTTCCCCTCAAGCTTCCCCATTCCATGAACCCACCCTCATGCCCCTGGGTGATTTAATGTCTTCTTCCTTCTGCCTGTGGGTGACTACACTGAGTGACAAGCCAAATGGTTTCCTGTACACCAGGAAGCCATTTACTACTCTGGGTGGTAACCATATAACCAAATTTTGGCACCTGGTGGTTTAGTGGGTAATTATGGCTCTCCAATCAGATTGAGCTGATGAAGGCTTATATCCAAGAGGTGGTTGGGGTTTATTGCTCACATAATAATACTCAGGGATGAGTGAGGCTGGTCTTTCTCATCTTAAATGTCAGGACCAACTTGCCTAACCCTGGGCTCCAATGCTTCTCATGGGGCAATGTAGGATTGGATGATGAAGAAGATGGTGTATACTGTATATATATACATATTTAATTGAGGTACAACTTCTTTCCCTTCTATAGAAACTTTTCCACTAGAGATCTAAGAATGAATATATGATCTACACAACTTTCACCATATTTATTTAGGTAAAATATCTCATACTGCAGGATTTCATCATGTCCATTAACCCTTTAAATAGACAGCCTTATTTCTAGCTTAATCTTTCTACATTTAGGCGATATTATTAGGCAAAGAAACGACCCTTCAAGTTTTCCCAAAATTCGAAGGTTTCCCGCCTAAACCATAAATCATCTGTGTACTGCAAATCCTTCGACACATACAGACACTTGGAGATTTCGGCAGTTAATGAACGTATTTACTGCCGTAGAAAAGCTCATTGCATTAGAAAATATATTTAGGTAATTTAGGAAAAGTGTATTTTAACTTACAGGTACAAGAAATGCTTGTATGTAATATATTATGAACTGTTGCAACATATTGGAACCTAGCTTGGTTGACGGCGGAGGTTAGACGCATGGCGGTTGGTGCAGTGTAATTTACCGTATATCGCCAATAATGTGTGTCAGAAACATAGTGATGATTCACTCCCTATTGCGTAGGTATCTTGTGGTTTTTGTGATGTATAAAGAAAGTGTTTTTACGGATAATGTGAGGAAATTCCTCCGTGTGAAGTGTGGGCCCAGGTAAGCCGCGGCCAGGTGACAAATGCACACCGTTGAATTTCCTCACACTAGCCGTAAAAACACTCATTATATATCAAGGGCATCAAAAGATAGCCAGGTAATATGCATAGAATTATCATAATGTGCCAGAGACTGGTTATAGATGGTATGCAATGACGTCACTAAGCCGGCCGTGGCGACATGTAAACAAACATGGTCTCTTCCCCTGTAGAAGCAAGTGGCACCATTTGAAGGTTCCCTACTCCAGCATCAGTCCCCTGGTATGAGGTTAGTGAAGGCTGTACATAATCCTCCAGTACAGTCTTACCTAGTAAGGTATGGAATGACTAGCATCATATTCTGTTGTTCATTTATCTTTAGTTGTAGGGAGAGATGGGAATTCCTAGTTATAATTTATAGTGTAGATAGGATTTTTTTAAATTGTGCACAAAGCAAGAGTTAACTGTTACTCCCAGTCCCACATACAACAGGTCAACTCTGGAACTGCCTCCCTCTATATTTCCTGCTAGCTACGATCTCTAGTCTTTCAAATGCAGTGTGTCCAAGCATCTGGAAATGATCAGATCTTTAATTTGGCTTTTTTGTTATGTAGAAGGAACAGTTTGCAGGCTCCTGGCCTTTTGTTCCTTCTTCGTAGCATAAAAAAAATAATATATATACACACACACACACAAATTAACCTAACCTAGGCTTAAAACATCATGACATCATTAGCAATATCAGCAGGAAGATACTGTATTGTGTATGTACTGTATATCATTCATGTCATGAACAATCGGGTACTTCATGCCTTGTATCCAGTACCCCTGTTTCTATAGTCATTTCACCTTAACTTGGCCCAGATATTAATGAACAGTGCAGTACTTTTTCACCTTTATTAGTCACTTTCCATGGTCCTTTGGCTTTTACGTGACTCAGATTTACAAGGGCAGTACAGAAATGTTATCTCCTCTTTAATAATCGTGTTAGTTTGTCTTCTTGTAGTTCTTCCACCTAAGCTTGGCTCAGATTTACACAAAGTAGCTACAGTTTTGTATTCAATGATATTATTTTTAGTTTATTTGTGCTATCAGTTATTTTGGTTTGATTTTGAGGTGACCTTTGTCAGTGAAGTGGTGGTTGTGGCTTTGATTTGGTGATACAGGCTTTACATGTGACCTTGATACTACTCTGTTGTGTGGAAGAAGCAGTAGGTTAACTTCTTAAGTGATCCTCAGTCTTTAATTATTGTTGTGAAGGTGGCAGGCATAAAAATAGGAGTTTATATTTGATGGCACTGCAGTCCAGCCTTGCCACCAACACTTGAAATAAGCTGGACATGCAGGATACAATTGTGTACGTTATATTTATGTTCCCTGCCACAGAGAGGTTAGGGCAAGGATGACCAGACTCATTTACTCTGAAATGGCACTGGAATTAAGTAAACCTCAACTGTCTCTCAGATATAAGCTCTCACTGGCCTCATCCTACTGCAGTGCTGTAACCCATTAGACATTGGCTATGCTCAGTTTATTTTATCTAGGCATAAACTTGCCATCTCTCCATCTTGAATGTTGAGGATCATGATCAGTAAAATATGGTGCTAATAATGAAGGCCTATGGAAAGGATGTTGAACCCTGGTACTGTTGACATCGAAAGGTTAGGTTACGTTTAGGTACTTGCCAATGTTACGTAGAAGTTCGGGGAGATTTAGAGGCTTGGTGATATATTTAAGACATCCTAAAGTGTACAGTAGAAATAGGGGTGAATTTTTAATGTTTCCCTAAGTTTTGTAGTAAAAATGCACCGTCACTTAGTCAATTTTGCAGGGGGAAATTCACTCCAGTGTACTTTCTGGAGTCCTTATTAGCACCAGGGCCCAAAGGTCTCTTTACCAGGAACTGCACCTGAAGACTGGGTGAGAAAGGATCCACTGAAGTAGGAGGGTTTTATCACTGGCAGAATTGCTTAATGAGTGGATTAGAGTTGAAGGTTATTTTAATATGATAATGTATACAGCACAGATGTTATTTTCAGTTGTTGGTCCTGCCTTTGGAGAAGATGCTTTTGACACCCAGAATTGTCTGCTTCCTGCTTTGCCTCGTACTGTGCTGGCTGCTCTGCTCCATCATGAAGCCAGTCACCTGATGATAAAATCAGTTACGGTAAGTCTTCTTAATGTTTTGTTACAAAGCTGGACATGCAGGATACACATTGTGTACTATATATTTATGTTCCCTGCCACAGAGAGGTTAGGGCAAGGATGACCAGACTCATTTACTCTTAAATGGCACTGGAATAAGTAAACTTTAACTGTCTCTCAGATATAAGCTCTCACGGGCCTCATCCTACTGCAGTGCTGTAACCCATTAGACATCAGCTATGCTCAGTTTATTTTATCTAGGCGTAAACTTGCCATCTCTCCATCTTGAATGTTGAGGATCATGATCAGTAAAATATGGTGCTAATAATGAAGGCCTATGGAAAGGATGTTGAACCCTGGTACTGTTGACATCGAAAGGTTAGGTTACGTTTAGGTACTTGCCAATGTTACGTAGAAGTTTGTGGAGATTTAGAGGCTTGGTGATATATTTAAGACATCCTAAAGTGTACAGTAGAAATAGGGGTGAATTTTTAATGTTTCCCTAAGTTTTGTAGTAAAAATGCACCATCACTTAGTCAATTTTGCTGGGGGAAATTCACTCCAGAGTACTTTCTGGAGTCCTTATTAGCACCAGGGCCCAAAGGTCTCTTTACCAGGAACTGCACCTGAAGACTGGGTGAGAAAGGATCCACTGAAGTAGGAGGGTTTTATCACTGGCAGAATTGCTTAATGAGTGGATTAGAGTTGAAGGTTATTTTAATATGATAATGTATACAGCACAGACTTTATTTTCAGTTGTTGGTCCTGCCTTTGGAGAAGATAATTTTGACACTCAGAATCGTCTGCTTCCTGCTTTGCCTCGTACTGTGCTGGCTGCTCTGCTCCATCGTGAAGCCAGGCACCTGATGACAAAATCAGTTATGGTAAGTCTTCTTAATGTTTTGTTACAAAGCTGGACATGCAGGATACACATTGTGTACCGTATATTTATGTTCCCTGCCACGGAGAGGTTAGGGCAAGGATGATCAGACTCATTTACTCTTAAATGGCACTGGAATTAAGTAAACCTCAACTGTCTCTCAGATATAAGCTCTCACGGGCCTCATCCTACTGCAGTGCCGTAACCCATTCGTCATCAGCTATGCTCAGTTTATTTTATCTAGGCGTAAACTTGCCATCTCTTCATCTTGAATGTTGAGGATCATGATCAGTAATATTTGGTGCTAATAATGAAGGCCTATGGAAAGGATGTTGAATCCTGGTACTGTTGACATCGAAAGGTTAGGTTACGTTTATGGGTCTGGTTAGTACTTGGATGGGTGACCGCCTGGGAACACCAGATGCTGTTGGCATAACGTTCTCCCTACGTGTCGAGTGCGGTTGGTGGATAATTAGTGCCCCTCCCTGTAAAACAATTAACTCTGAGCCCTTGGCCACCCCGTTCGGGATACATGGCGTCTGGCAATGAATGAATGGATGAATGAATGAAAACGTTTAGGTACTTGCCAATGTTATGTAGAAGTTCGGGGAGATTTAGAGGCTTGATGATAAATTTAAGACATCCTAAAGTGTACCGTAGAAATAGGGGTGAATTTTTAATGTTTCCCTAAGTTTTGTAGTAAAAATGCACCGTCACTTAGTCAATTTTGCGGGGGGAAATTCTCTCCCCCTGTAGAAGCAAGTGGCACAATTTGAAGGTTCCCTACTCCAGCATCAGTCCCCTGGTATGAGGTTAGTGAAGGCTGTACATAATCCTCCAGTACAGTCTTACCTAGTAAGGTATGGAATGACTAGCATCATATTCTGTTGTTCATTTATTTTTAGGTGTAGGGAGAGATGGGAATTTATTCCCAGTTATAATTTATAGTGTAGATAGGATTTTTTAAATTGTGCACAGAGCAAGAGTTAACTGTTACTCCCAGTCCCACATACAACAGGTCAACTCTGGAACTGCCTCCCTCTATATTTCCTGCTAGCTACGATCTCTAGTCTTTCAAATGCAGTGTGTCCAAGCATCTTGAAATGATCAGATCTTTAATTTGGCTTTTTATTTTTATAGAAGGAACAGTTTGTAGGCTCCTGGCCTTTTGTCCCTTCTTCCTAGCATAAAAAAAAAAATATACACCCACACACACACATTACTCTAATAACCTAGGCTTAAAACATCATGACATCATTAGCAATATCAGCAGGAAGATACTGTATTGTGTATGTACTGTATATCATTCATGTCATGAACAATCGGGTACTTCATGCCTTGTATCCAGTAACCCTGTTTCTATAGTCATTTCACCTTAACTTGGCCCAGATATTAATGATCAGTGCAGTACTTTTTCACCATTATTAGTCACTTTCCATGGTCCTTTGGCTTTTACTTGACTCAGATTTACAAGGGCAGTACAGAAATGTTATCTCCTCTTTAATAATCGTGTTAGTTTGTCTTCTTGTAGTTCTTCCACCTAAGCTTGGCTCAGATTTACACAAAGTAGCTACAGTTTTGTATGCAATGATATTATTTTTAGTTTATTTGTGCTATCAGTTATTTTGGTTTGATTTTGAGGTGACCTTTGTCAGTGAAGTGGTGGTTGTGGCTTTCATTTGGTGATACAGGCTTTACATGTGACCTTGATACTACTCTGTTGTGTGGAAGAAGCAGTAGGTTAACTTCTTAAGTGATCCTCAGTCTTTAATTATTGTTGTGAAGGTGGCAGGCATAAAAATAGGAGTTTATATTTGATGGCACTGCAGTCCAGCCTTGCCACCAACACTTGAAATAAGCTGGACATGCAGGATACAATTGTGTACGTTATATTTATGTTCCCTGCCACAGAGAGGTTAGGGCAAGGATGACCAGACTCATTTACTCTTAAATGGCACTGGAATAAGTAAACCTCAACTGTCTCTCAGATATAAGCTCTCACTGGCCTCATCCTACTGCAGTGCTGTAACACATTAGACATTGGCTATGCTCAGTTTATTTTATCTAGGCGTAAACTGGCCATCTCCATCTTCAATGTTGAGGATCATGATCGTAAAATATGGTGCTGATAATGAAGGCCTATGGAAAGGATGTTGAACCCTGGTACTGTTGACATCGAAAGGTTAGGTTACGTTTAGGTACTTGCCAATGTTACGTAGAAGTTCAGGGAGATTTAGAGGCTTGGTGATATATTTAAGACATCCTGAAGTGTACAGTAGAAATAGGGGTGAATTTTTAATGTTTCCCTAAGTTTTGTAGTAAAAATGCACCGTCACTTAGTCAATTTTGCAGGGGGAAATTCACTCCAGCGTACTTTCTGGAGTCCTTATTAGCACCAGGGCCCAAAGGTCTCTACCAGGAACTGCACCTGAAGACTGGGTGAGAAAGGATCCACTGAAGTAGGAGGGTTTTATCACTGGCAGAATTGCTTAATGAGTGGATTAGAGTTGAAGGTTATTTTAATATGATAATGTATACAGCACAGACTTTATTTTCAGTTGTTGGTCCTGCCTTTGGAGAAGATGCTTTTGACTCCCAGAATCGTCTGCTTCCTGCTTTGCCTCGTACTGTGCTGGCTGCTCTGCTCCATCGTGAAGCCAGGCACCTGATGACAAAATCAGTTATGGTAAGTCTTCTTAATGTTTTGTTACAAAGCTGGACATGCAGGATACACATTGTGTACCATATATTTATGTTCCCTGCCACAGAGAGGTTAGGGCAAGGAAGACCAGACTCATTTACTCTTAAATGGCACCAGAATAAGTAATCCTCAACTGTCTCTCAGATATAAGCTCTCACTGGCCTCATCCTACTGCAGTGCCATAACCCATTAGACATCAGCTATGCTCAGTTTATTTTATCTAACTTGCCATCTCTCCATCTTGAATGTTGAGGATCATGATCACTTAAATATGGTGCTAATAATGAAGGCCTATGGAAAGGATGTTGAACCCTGGTACTGTTGGTATCGAAAGGTTAGGTTACGTTTAGGTACTTGCCAATGTTACGTAAAAGTTCAGGGGGAGATTTAGAGGCTTGGTGATATATTTAAGACATCCTAAAGTGTACAGTAGAAATAGGGGTGAATTTTTAATGTTTCCCTAAGTTATGTAGTAAAAATGCACCGTCACTTAGTCAATTTTGCGGGGGGAAATTCACTCCAGCGTACTTTCTGGAGTCCTTATTAGCACCAGGGCCAAAAGGTTTCTTTACCAAGAACTGCACCTGAAGACTGGGTGAGAAAGGATCCACTGAAGTAGGAGGGTTTTATCACTGGCAGAATTGCTTAATGAGTGGATTAGAGTTGGAAGGTTATTTTAATATGATAATGTATACAGCACAGACTTTATTTTCAGTTGTTGGTCCTGCCTTTGGAGAAGATAATTTTGACACCCAGAATCGTCTGCTTCCTGCTTTGCCTCGTACTGTGCTGGCTGCTCTGCTCCATCGTGAAGCCAGGCACCTGATGACAAAATCAGTTATGGTAAGTCTTCTTAATGTTTTGTTACAAAGCTGGACATGCAGGATACACATTGTGTACTGTATATTTATGTTCCCTGCCACAGAGAGGTTAGGGCAAGGATGACCAGACTCGTTTACTCTTAAATGGCACTGAAATAAGTAAACCTCAACTGTCTCTCAGATATAAGCTCTCACTGGCCTCATCCTACTGCAGTGCCGTAACCCATTAGACATCATCTATGCTCAGTTTATTTTATCTAGGCGTAAATTTGCATTTTGAGACAGTTCTTAATAGACCAATACCACCAGAAGGGGATATACCGTCTGCTCAGGAAGATTTAAATATAGAAACAGGAGAGTTGAGGCTTGCAGAAGTGGAGAAAGCAGTAAAACAGTTAAAGAATAATAAGGCACCAGGGGAGGATGGTTTATTTCCGGAAATGTTTAAAGTGGAGGGGGATAGATTAATAATGATCTTGACCAAGCTATTCAATAAGATATGGGTGACGGGGTTACTACCATCAGTTTGGAAGAATGGTGTAATTGTTAAAGTTCCGAAGAAGGGAGACCTGAGTGAATGTGGTAATTGGAGGGGAATCTCTTTGTCACCAATAACTTTGAAAGTTTTCAGTAGAGTGTTGTTAAATAGGTTGGAGCCGGTGGTTGAGGGTATTCTGAGGGATGAACAGGCTGGTTTTAGAAAGGGACGTGGTTGCAATGATCAGATCTTTATAGTTAGGCATTTGATGCAGCAAGTTAATGAAATGAGAGTACCGTTAAGTCTTTGTTTTGTTGATTTTGAAAAGGCATTTGATAGTGTTTCGAGAGAGACCATGGGGAAGATCATGAGACATTATGGAATACCAGAGGAGTTTGTGAGGGTCATTATGAACATGCATGAGGACACATTTTGTAAAGTGATGGTTGATGGTTGTCTGAGTGATTCGTTTGAAGTCAAGTCCGGAGTAATTCAAGGTGGTGTTCTATCGCCTTTACTATTTATATTGGTCATTGATTACATTATGAAACGCGTTGGAACAGAAACCGGTGCAGGTATACTTTGGGGAGAGAACAGGAAACTTTTGGATTTAGATTATGCAGATGATATAGTTTTGATTTGTGATGGGCCAGAAGAGATGCAGAGTGTTGGACTGTTTGGTGAGTGAAGGTTGCAAGGTGGGTTTGGTTATTAATTGTGGAAAAACTGAAATAATCAATATGAATATGGAATTAATTGGAGGTATGGTTGTAAAGCAAGTTGATAGGTTTAAATATTTAGGTACTTATTTAGCCAAGGATGGTTCTTTGAACTTTGACTTCGAGGAAAGGTTAAAGAAGGCTAATCAGGCAATGGGAATGCTTAAAAATATTTGGAATAATAACAATTTTTCTGTGCAAACAAAAATCAAACTTTATAAGGTAATGGTTAGGAGTAGGTTAGGAGTATCTTAATTTATGGACACGAGTCTTGGTACAGCACAGTGACTATGGAAAATAAATTCTTGGTGTTTGAGAAAAAAGCACTTAGAAGAATATTAGGAGTTAAGTGGTGGGAAAGGATACCAAATAGTAGAATTAGAGAAATAACGGGAGTGCAGCCGGTCGATGAATATGTTAGGTTCTCATGATGGAAGTGGCTAGGACATGTGTATAGGAGACAGGGAATAGTACGAGGTACACCAGGGTGGGCGGCACTTGGTAGGAGAGGTAGAGGAAGGCCAAAAGAGACGTGGGTGAGGACAATGAGACGGGAAGCTGGAGATGAGTGTTGGGGAGATCTTGAGGAGTTAGCACAAGATAGGATGTGGTGGTGTGAGTTCATCGAGGCCCTATGCATCCCCGAGGGTGCCACAGGAAATGATTGATTGATTGATTGTAAACTTGCCATCTCTCCATCTTGAATGTTGAGGATCATGATCAGTAAAATATGGTGCTAATAATGAAGGCCTATGGAAAGGATGTTGAACCCTGGTACTGTTGACATCGAAAGGTTAGGTTACGTTTAGGTACTTGCCAATGTTATGTAGAAGTTCGGGGAGATTTAGAGGCTTGGTGATATATTTAAGACATCGTAAAGTGTACAGTAGAAATAGGGGTGAATTTTTAATGTTTCCCTAAGTTTTGTAGTAAAAATGCAACATCACTTAGTCAATTTTGCCAGGGGGAAATTCACTCCAGCATACTTCTGGAGTCCTCATTAGCACCAGGGCCCAAAGGTCTCTTTACCAGGAACTGCACCTGAAGACTGGGTGAGAAAGGATCCACTGAAGTAGGAGGGTTTTATCACTGGCAGAATTGCTTAATGAGTGGATTAGAGTTGAAGGTTATTTTAATATGATAATGTATACAGCACAGACGTTATTTTCAGTTGTTGGTCCTGCCTTTGGAGAAGATGCTTTTGACACCCAGAATCGTCTGCTTCCTGCTTTGCCTCGGACTCTGCTGGCAGCTCTGCTCCATCGTGAAGCCAGGCACCTGATGACAAAATCAGTTACGGTAAGTCTTCTTAATGTTTTGTTACATGTAGGCAGCAGACCATATTACAGTAATACCTCAAAATATATTACCCCTAGATGTGACACCCCCTGGCTTAACCATTGGGGTAGAAATACCACCATACCCCACCTAACGATGGCCAAACACCGGTTTAACAATGGCTTTTATATATATTTATACAGTAATCACTCCAATATCCGACGTAATAGAGCCATTGGTAGGTCCGATTATTGGTTTTGTCCGGATATTGGGCCCCAGGTTATGGACTTGTACTAATGGACCCTAACTCAGAGAAACACCTATACAACTCCCTCTGGACATGCATAGCACCTATTTAACACCCAAATCACACCAATAAGGCACATAAATGACTGAAATAAATGCAAAAGAAACATAAAATGAGGGTTTAGAAGTATGTTCATACATTAAAAAACATTCTGGTACTTATGGACCCTAACCTAGCCTACCTCAGAAAAACACATTCCTACTGCACATGCATGAGGTAAGTATAGTATGGAAAAAAGTACAGTATGAAACATTCTGGTAAGTATAGTATGGAAAAAAGTACAGTATGAAACATTCTGGCTACTTACAGCAAGTCCCTGGCCACCTCGATGAATAACCGCCTCCTCTCGGACTCTGACAGTAAGAACGATTTCCTGAAACACTTGCAGTACACTCTTCCTGAAGTCTTGCACTGAACTTAGTCAATAACACACAGAACTCCGTTCTCTTCACAGTGTTCACTTTAGTCCAAATAATGCTCCATTTTAACTTTGTGTTGCACATTAACTTTTCCCATTCTTTTCAAAATTTCCAAAGCCAAAACAAAGAAGTCTATTTACGTTAAAGTTAGTGTCCACTGAGTCTTTTCTCTCAACTCGAAAACCGTAACACAACACACCGTTTATTTCCACTGCACAACACTCAAAATTCCCGTGTGGTCTAGTGGAGAAGTTCTTGCTGTTTATTCACTGTCAGAGTATATATATATATAATTTTCTTTTTGTTTGTCTAAAATTGTGTATTCAGGTTGATTTATAAACTGTTTTTAGATTTAATGTATTGTAGCTATGAAAAAATCTTCGACTATCTTCTACGATGGAACACATTCTTTTCACTTGTCCTTTCTCTGAAATCTCCAATCTAGGTTTTAGTGTTCACCATCATCTTTGGCTCTCCTCTCCCTTTCACTGATCCACCTGGTGAACAAGCCTACATCTTTTCTATCCTTAATGACCAAGAGCAGTTTGTACTGCACCCTACCTGTATCCCTGACTGCCTTGGAGAGCTCCAACATACTTGACCTGACTTCTTCCTTACAACATCCTTCTGCATACGCTGTTAATCTTTCCTTTACGTTAGGCTTCTCCGATCACAACCTCATTACCTTGACCTGTACAATCTTTCCGGTACGGCCTGTGGATCCCCCAAAGAAACGTCGATTTTGTGATAGTGGTGCATCCTATAGTTACCATTTTCTGTTGTATTGTGCTGAGAATTATCAGGGTAGTAATGAAGTTTGTTTTCAGCTGCACAGTTCCCTAGTAATTGAAATGTATTTGAAAATTGTGTTTATATGGTTTTGGAGTTTTCTGTACAGGAATTTTAATTGATTGCTAAGTACCCTGTTGGTGCTAAAAGAGAAAAAGTTGGTGTGTAGTGTTATAATTGTACACTTTTCTTTCAGTGTGAGGGAGATGAGTACAGAGGACCATGTGATGACCAAGACAGACATAGTACAAGAGATGAAGAATCGTGTTTGGGTTAGAGGCAGTTGACACCAAGATAATGGAGTCATCGTTCTGGTGAGTTTGTGACCATTTTGCCGTCGTTATACCAAATATGTGTCTGACTTATTGTTCATCATGATAGCAATGTATCGCATTGCTAAGAAACATACATCGACACATGACTTATGGGTGTCAAGGGGTAGTTCTATACAGATGTTGCCAGGGACATTGGTCCCTTGAATGATCAAGAATAAGGTTGCAGAATTTCTTTCCATCATACAGAATTGAGTCTGCCATTTCTCCTTACTCAGGGTGCTATTTTGTAGTCATAATTGAGTCCTGGGAAATTCTTAGCTCCATCCCACAGGCTGTACAGTATACTGTATGTGAAAAACCACAGGTCATGGCACTGATGCTTGAAGTGCCATGGCACTGATCACTGCAATTCAGTTGCATTCAGTGCCAGGCTTTTTGTATCATATTCTTGGACTGTCAGTGCATATAATGTTCCATAGTCCATAGTGCCTAACTCCATGGAATTTTATTTGGCATCAGGGGCTTTTTGTATCCCAGGATTATTCTCCCCTGGAGTTAGCAGAATGTATATAACAAAATTAGACAAATGTATATATGGCATTATATGCACACTGACAGCAAGAATATGATACAAAAAGCATCACACTGAATGCAACTAATTACAGTGATCAACCTGGCACTTCAAGCATCAGTGCCATGACCTGTGGTTTTTCACAGTACAGTATACTGTAGCAGCCTGTGAGGATGGAGCTAAGAATTCTCCCAGAGGACTCAATTATGACTACAAAATAGCACCTGAGTAAGGAGAGAATGGCAGACTCCAATTCTGTATGATGGAAAGAAATTTCTGCAACCTTATTCTTGATCATTCAAGGGACCAATGTCCCTGGCAACATCTGTATAGAACTACCCCTTGACACCCATGAAGTCATGTGGTCGATGTAGTATGTTTCTTAGCAATGCGATACATTGCTATCATGATGAACAATAAGTCAGACACATATTTGGGATAACGACGGCAAAATGGTCACAAACTCACCAGAACGATGACTCCATTATCCTGGTGTCAACTGCCTCTAACCCAAACACTATTCTTCATCTCTTGTACCAACATGTCTGTCTTGGTCATCACATGGTCCTCTGTACTCATCTCCCTCACACTGAAAGAAAAGTGTACAATTATGACACTACACACCAACTTTTTCTCTTTTAGCACCAACAGGGTACTTAGCTATCAATTAAAATTCCTGTACAGAAAACTCCAAAACCATATAAACACAATTTTCAAATACATTTCAATTACTAGGTAACTGTGCAGCTGAAAACAAACTTCATTACTACCCTGATAATTCTCAGCTTACAATACAACAGAAAATGGTAACTATAGGATGTACCACTATCACAAAATCGACGTTTCTTTGGGGATCCACAGGCCGTACAGGAAAGATAGGACAGGTCAAGGTAATGAGGTTGTGATCGGAGAAGCCTAACGTAAAGGAAAGATTAACAGCGTATGCAGAAGGATGTTGTAAGGAAGAAGTCAGGTCAAGTATGTTGGAGCTCTCCAAGGCAGTCAGGGATACAGGTAGGGTGCAGTACAAACTGCTCTTGGTCATTAAGGATAGAAAAGATGTAGGCTTGTTCACCAGGTGGATCAGTGAAAGGGAGAGGAGAGCCAAAGATGATGGTGAACACTAAAACCTAGATTGGAGATTTCAGAGAAAGGACAAGTGAAAAGAATGTGTTCCATCGTAGAAGATAGTCGAAGATTTTTTCATAGCTACAATACATTAAATCTAAAAACAGTTTATAAATCAACCTGAATACACAATTTTAGACAATCATAAAAAGAAAATTATATATATATATACTCTGACAGTGAATAAACAGCAAGAACTTCTCCACTAGACCACACGGGAATTTTGAGTGTTGTGCAGTGGAAAAAAACGGTGTGTTGTGTTACGGTTTTCGAGTTGAGAGAAAAGACTCAGTGGAAACTAACTTTAATGTAAATAGACTTCTTTGTTTTGGCTTTGGAAATTTTGAAAAGAATGGGAAAAGTTAATGTGCAACACAAAATTAAAATGGAGCATTATTTGGACTAAAGTGAACACTGTGAAGAGAACGGAGTTCTGTGTGTTATTGACTAAGTTCAGTGCAAGACTTCAGGAAGAGTGTACTGCAAGTGTTTCAGGAAATCTTTCTTACTGTCAGAGTCCGAGAGGAGGCGGTTATTCATCGAGGTGGCCAGGGACTTGCTGTAAGTAGCCAGAATGTTTCATACTGTACTTTTTTTCCATACTATACTTACCAGAATGTTTCATACTGTACTTTTTTCCATACTATACTTACCGTACCTCATGCATGTGCAGTAGGAATGTGTTTTTCTGAGGTAGGCTAGGTTAGGGTCCATAAGTACCAGAATGTTTTTTAATGTATGAACATACTTCTAAACCCTCATTTTATGTTTCTTTTGCATTTATTTCAGTCATTTATGTGCCTTATTGGTGTGATTTGGGTGTTAAATAGGTGCTATGCATGTCCAGAGGGAGTTGTATAGGTGTTTCTCTGAGTTAGGGTCCATAAGTACAAGTCCATAACCTGGGGCCCAATATCCGGACAAAACCAATAATCGGACCTACCAATGGCTCTATTACGTCGGATATTGGAGTGATTACTGTATAAATATATATAAAAGCCATTGTTAAACCGGTGTTTGGCCATCGTTAGGTGGGGTATGGTGGTATTTCTACCCCAATGGTTAAGCCAGGGGGTGTCACATCTAGGGGTATTATATATTGGGGTATTACTGTAATATGGTCTGCTGGCTACATGTAACAAAACATTAAGAAGACTTACCATAACTGATTTTGTCATCAGGTGCCTGGCTTCAGGATGGAGCAGAGCAGCAGAGTAGGAGGCAAAGCAGGAAGCAGACGCTTCTGGGTGTCAAAAGCATCTTCTCCAAAGGCAGGACCAACAACTGAAAATAAAGTCTGTGCTGTATACATTATCATATTAAAATAACCTTCAACTCTAATCCACTCATTAAGCAATTCTGCCAGTGATAAAACCCTCCTACTTCAGTGGATCCTTTCTCACCCAGTCTTCAGGTGCAGTTCCTGGTAAAGAGACCTTTGGGCCCTGCTGCTAATAAGGACTCCAGAAAGTACGCTGGAGTGAATTTCCCCCTGCAAAATTGACTAAGTGACGTTGCATTTTTACTACAAAACTTAGGGAAACATTAAAAATTCACCCCTATTTCTACTGTACACTTTAGGATGTCTTAAATATATCACCAAGCCTCTAAATCTCCACAAACTTCTACGTAACATTGGCAAGTACCTAAACGTAACCTAACCTTTCGATGTCAACAGTACCAGGGTTCAACATCCTTTCCATAGGCCTTCATTATTAGCACCATATTTTACTGATCATGATCCTCAACATTCAAGATGGAGAGATGGCAAGTTTACAATCAATCAATCAATCATTTCCTGTGGCACCCACGGGGATGCATAGGGCCTCGATGAACTCACACCACCACATCCTATCTTGTGCTAACTCCTCAAGATCTCCCCAACACTCATCTCCAGGTTCCCGTCTCATTGTCCTCACCCACGTCTCTTTCGGACTTCCTCTACCTCTCCTACCAAGTGCCACCCACCCTGGTGTACCTCGTACTATTCCCTGTCTCCTATACACATGTCCTAGCCACTTCCATCGTGAGAACCTAACATATTCATCGACCGGCTGCACTCCCGTTATTTCTCTAATTCTACTATTTGGTATCCTTTCCCACCACTTAACTCCTAATAATCTTCTAAGTGCTTTTTTTTCAAACACAAAAAGAATTTATTTTCCATAGTCACTATGCTGTACCAAGACTCGTGTCCATAAATTAAGATACTCCTAACCATTACCTTATAAAGTTTGATTTTTGTATGCACAGAAAAAGTGTTATTATTCCAAATATTTTTAAGCATTCCCATTGCCTGATTAGCCTTCTTTAACCTTTCCTCGAATTCAAAGTTCAAAGAACCATCCTTGGCTAAATAAGTACCTAAATATTTAAACCTATCAACTTGCTTTACAACCATACCTCCAATTACACATTCCTGCGCATTTTCCATATTCATATTGATTATTTCAGTTTTTCCACAATTAATAACCAAACCCACCTTGCGACCTTCACTCACCAAACAGTCCAACACTCTCTGCATCTCTTCTGGCCCATCACAAATCAAAACTATATCATCTGCATAATCTAAATCCAAAAGTTTCCTGTTCTCTCCCCAAAGTATACCTGCACCAGTTTCTGTTCCAACGCATTTCATAATGTAATCAATGACCAATATAAATAGTAAAGGCGATAGAACACCACCTTGAATTACTCCGGACTTGACTTCAAACAAATCACTCAGACAACCATCAACCATCACTTTACAAAATGTGTCCTCATGCATGTTCATAATGACCCTCACAAACTCCTCTGGTATTCCATAATGTCTCATGATCTTCCCCATAGTCTCTCTCGAAACACTATCAAAAGCCTTTTCAAAATCAACAAAACAAAGACTTAACGGTACTCTCATTTCATTAACTTGCTGCATCAAATGCCTAACTATAAAGATCTGATCATTGCAACCACGTCCCTTTCTAAAACCAGCCTGTTCATCCCTCAGAATACCCTCAACCACCGGCTCCAACCTATTTAACAACACTCTACTGAAAACTTTCAAAGCTATTGGTGACAAAGAGATTCCCCTCCAATTACCACATTCACTCAGGTCTCCCTTCTTCGGAACTTTAACAATTACACCATTCTTCCAAACTGATGGTAGTAACCCCGTCACCCATATCTTATTGAATAGCTTGGTCAAGATCATTATTAATCTATCCCCCTCCACTTTAAACATTTCCGGAAATAAACCATCCTCCCCTGGTGCCTTATTATTCTTTAACTGTTTTACTGCTTTCTCCACTTCTGCAAGCCTCAACTCTCCTGTTTCTATATTTAAATCTTCCTGAGCAGACGGTATATCCTCTTCTGGTGGTATTGGTCTATTAAGAACTGTCTCAAAATGCAAGTTTACGCCTAGATAAAATAAACTGAGCATAGATGATGTCTAATGGGTTACAGCACTGCAGTAGGATGAGGCCAGTGAGAGCTTATATCTGAGAGACAGTCGAGGTTTACTTATTCCAGTGCCATTTAAGAGTAAATGAGTCTGGTCATCCTTGCCCTAACCTCTCTGTGGCAGGGAACATAAATATATAGTACACAATGTGTATCCTGCATGTCCAGCTTTGTAACAAAACATTAAGAAGACTTACCGTAACTGATTTTGTCATCAGGTGCCTGGCTTCACGATGGAGCAGAGCAGCCAAAGCAGGAAGCAGATGATTCTGGGTGTCAAAAGCATCTTCTCCAAAGGCAGGACCAACAACTGAAAATAAAGTCTGTGCTGTATACATTATCATATTAAAATAACCTTCAACTCTAATCCACTCATTAAGCAATTCTGCCAGTGATAA
This sequence comes from Coenobita brevimanus, assembly GCF_032717465.1. Classification (NCBI taxonomy): domain Eukaryota; kingdom Metazoa; phylum Arthropoda; class Malacostraca; order Decapoda; family Coenobitidae; genus Coenobita; species Coenobita brevimanus. The sequence goes on from NW_027642055.1 coordinate 93,816, forward strand.
AACCCTCCTACTTCAGTGGATCCTTTCTCACCCAGTCTTCAGGTGCAGTTCCTGGTAAAGAGACCTTTGGGCCCTGGTGCTAATAAGGACTCCAGAAAGTACACTGGAGTGAATTTTCCCCAGCAAAATTGACTAAGTGACGGTGCATTTTTACTACAAAACTTAGGGAAACATTAAAAATTCACCCCTATTTCTACTGTACACTTTAGGATGTCTTAAATATATCACCAAGCCTCTAAATCTCCACAAACTTCTACGTAACATTGGCAAGTACCTAAACGTAACCTAACCTTTCGATGTCAACAGTACCAGGGTTCAACATCCTTTCCATAGGCCTTCATTATTAGCACCATATTTTACTGATCATGATCCTCAACATTCAAGATGGAGAGATGGCAAGTTTACGCCTAGATAAAATAAACTGAGCATAGCTGATGTCTAATGGGTTACAGCACTGCAGTAGGATGAGGCCAGTGAGAGCTTATATCTGAGAGACAGTTGAGGTTTACTTATTCTGGTGCCATTTAAGAGTAAATGAGTCTGATCATCCTTGCCCTAACCTCTCTGTGGCAGGGAACATAAATATACGGTACACAATGTGTATCCTGCATGTCCAGCTTTGTAACAAAACATTAAGAAGACTTACCATAACTGATTTTGTCATCAGGTGCCTGGCTTCACGATGGAGCAGAGCAGCCAGCACAGTACGAGGCAAAGCAGGAAGCAGACGATTCTGGGTGTCAAAAGCATCTTCTCCAAAGGCAGGACCAACAACTGAAAATAAAGTCTGTGCTGTATACATTATCATATTAAAATAACCTTCAACTCTAATCCACTCATTAAGCAATTCTGCCAGTGATAAAACCCTCCTACTTCAGTGGATCCTTTCTCACCCAGTCTTCAGGTGCAGTTCCTGGTAGAGACCTTTGGGCCCTGCTGCTAATAAGGACTCCAGAAAGTACACTGGAGTGAATTTCCCCCTGCAAAATTGACTAAGTGATGGTGCATTTTTACTACAAAACTTAGGGAAACATTAAAAATTCACCCCTATTTCTACTGTACACTTTAGGATGTCTTAAATATATCACCAAGCCTCTAAATCTCCACAAACTTCTACGTAACATTGGCAAGTACCTAAACGTAACCTAACCTTTCGATGTCAACAGTACCAGGGTTCAACATCCTTTCCATAGGCCTTCATTATTAGCACCATATTTTACTGATCATGATCCTCAACATTCAAGATGGAGAGATGGCAAGTTTACGCCTAGATAAAATAAACTGAGCATAGCTGATGTCTAATGGGTTACGGCACTGCAGTAGGATGAGGCCAGTGAGAGCTTATATCTGAGAGACAGTTGAGGTTTACTTATTCCAGTGCCATTTAAGAGTAAATGAGTCTGGTCATCCTTGCCCTAACCTCTCTGTGGCAGGGAACATAAATATACAGTACACAATGTGTATCCTGCATGTCCAGCTTTGTAACAAAACATTAAGAAGACTTACCATAACTGATTTTGTCATCAGGTGCCTGGCTTCAGGCTGGAGCAGAGCAGCCAGCACAGTACGAGGCAAAGCAGGAAGCAGACGATTCTGGGTGTCAAAAGCATCTTCTCCAAAGGCAGGACCAACAACTGAAAATAAAGTCTGTGCTGTATACATTATCATATTAAAATAACCTTCAACTCTAATCCACTCATTAAGCAATTCTGCCAGTGATAAAACCCTCCTACTTCAGTGGATCCTTTCTCACCCAGTCTTCAGGTGCAGTTCCTGGTAAAGAGACCTTTGGGCCCTGGTGCTAATAAGGACTCCAGAAAGTACACTGGAGTGAATTTCCCCCCGCAAAATTGACTAAGTGACGGTGCATTTTTACTACAAAACTTAGGGAAACATTAAAAATTCACCCCTATTTCTACTGTACACTTTAGGATGTCTTAAATATATCACCAAGCCTCTAAATCTCCACAAACTTCTACGTAACATTGGCAAGTACCTAAACGTAACCTAACCTTTCGATGTCAACAGTACCAGGGTTCAACATCCTTTCCATAGGCCTTCATTATTAGCACCATATTTTACTGATCATGATCCTCAACATTCAAGATGGAGAGATGGCCAGTTTACGCCTAGATAAAATAAACTGAGCATAGCTGATGTCTAATGGGTTACAGCACTGCAGTAGGATGAGGCCAGTGAGAGCTTATATCTGAGAGACAGTTGAGGTTTACTTATTCCAGTGCCATTTAAGAGTAAATGAGTCTGGTCATCCTTGCCCTAACCTCTCTGTGGCAGGGAACATAAATATACGGTACACAATGTGTATCCTGCATGTCCAGCTTTGTAACAAAACATTAAGAAGACTTACCATAACTGATTTTGTCATCAGGTGCCTGGCTTCACGATGGAGCAGAGCAGCCAGCACAGTACGAGGCAAAGCAGGAAGCAGACGATTCTGGGTGTCAAAAGCATCTTCTCCAAAGGCAGGACCAACAACTGAAAATAAAGTCTGTGCTGTATACATTATCATATTAAAATAACCTTCCAACTCTAATCCACTCATTAAGCAATTCTGCCAGTGATAAAACCCTCCTACTTCAGTGGATCCTTTCTCACCCAGTCTTCAGGTGCAGTTCCTGGTAGAGACCTTTGGGCCCTGGTGCTAATAAGGACTCCAGAAAGTACGCTGGAGTGAATTTCCCCCAGCAAAATTGACTAAGTGACGGTGCATTTTTACTACAAAACTTAGGGAAACATTAAAAATTCACCCCTATTTCTACTGTACACTTTAGGATGTCTTAAATATATCACCAAGCCTCTAAATCTCCACAAACTTCTACGTAACATTGGCAAGTACCTAAACGTAACCTAACCTTTCGATGTCAACAGTACCAGGGTTCAACATCCTTTCCATAGGCCTTCATTATTAGCACCATATTTTACTGATCATGATCCTCAACATTCAAGATGGAGAGATGGCAAGTTTATGCCTAGATAAAATAAACTGAGCATAGCTGATGTCTAATGGGTTACAGCACTGCAGTAGGATGAGGCCAGTGAGAGCTTATATCTGAGAGACAGTTGAGGTTTACTTATTCCAGTGCCATTTAAGAGTAAATGAGTCTGGTCATCCTTGCCCTAACCTCTCTGTGGCAGGGAACATAAATATACAGTACACAATGTGTATCCTGCATGTCCAGCTTTGTAACAAAACATTAAGAAGACTTACCATAACTGATTTTGTCATCAGGTGCCTGGCTTCACGATGGAGCAGAGCAGCCAGCACAGTACGAGGCAAAGCAGGAAGCAGACGATTCTGGGTGTCAAAAGCATCTTCTCCAAAGGCAGGACCAACAACTGAAAATAAAGTCTGTGCTGTATACATTATCATATTAAAATAACCTTCAACTCTAATCCACTCATTAAGCAATTCTGCCAGTGATAAAACCCTCCTACTTCAGTGGATCCTTTCTCACCCAGTCTTCAGGTGCAGTTCCTGGTAAAGAGACCTTTGGGCCCTGGTGCTAATAAGGACTCCAGAAAGTACGCTGGAGTGAATTTCCCCCCGCAAAATTGACTAAGTGATGGTGCATTTTTACTACAAAACTTAGGGAAACATTAAAAATTCACCCCTATTTCTACTGTACACTTTAGGATGTCTTAAATATATCACCAAGCCTCTAAATCTCCACAAACTTCTACGTAACATTGGCAAGTACCTAAACGTAACCTAACCTTTCGATGTCAACAGTACCAGGGTTCAACATCCTTTCCATAGGCCTTCATTATTAGCACCATATTTTACTGATCATGATCCTCAACATTCAAGATGGAGAGATGGCAAGTTTATGCCTAGATAAAATAAACTGAGCATAGCTGATGTCTAATGGGTTACGGCACTGCAGTAGGATGAGGCCAGTGAGAGCTTATATCTGAGAGACAGTTGAGGTTTACTTAATTCCAGTGCCATTTAAGAGTAAACGAGTCTGGTCATCCTTGCCCTAACCTCTCTGTGGCAGGGAACATAAATATATGGTACACAATGTGTATCCTGCATGTCCAGCTTATTTCAAGTGTTGGTGGCAAGGCTGGACTGCAGTGCCATCAAATAAACTCCTATTTTTATGCCTGCCACCCTCACAACAACAATTAAAGACTGAGGATCACTTAAGAAGTTAACCTACTGCTTCTTCCACACAACAGAGTAGTATCAAGGTCACATGTAAAGCCTGTATCACCAAATCAAAGCCACAACCACCACTTCACTGACAAAGGTCACCTCAAAATCAAACCAAAATAACTGATAGCACAAATAAACTAAAAATAATATCACTGCATACAAAACTGTAGCTACTTTGTGTAAATCTGAGCCAAGCTTAGGTGGAAGAACTACAAGAAGACAAACTAACACGATTATTAAAGAGGAGATAACATTTCTGTACTGCCCTTGTAAATCTGAGTCACGTAAAAGCCAAAGGACCATGGAAAGTGACTAATAAAGGTGAAAAAGTACTGCACTGTTCATTAATATCTGGGCCAAGTTAAGGTGAAATGACTATAGAAACAGGGTTACTGGATACAAGGCATGAAGTACCCGATTGTTCATGACATGAATGATATACAGTACATACACAATACAGTATCTTCCTGCTGATATTGCTAATGATGTCATGATGTTTTAAGCCTAGGTTATTAGGGTAATTTGTGTGTATATTTTTTTTTTTTATGCTAGGAAGAAGGAACAAAAGACCAGGAGCCTGCAAACTGTTCCTTCTACATAACAAAAAAGCCAAATTAAAGATCTGATCATTTCAAGATGCTTGGACACACTGCATTTGAAAGACTAGAGATCGTAGCTAGCAGGAAATATAGAGGGAGGCAGTTCCAGAGTTGACCTGTTGTATGTGGGACTGGGAGTAACAGTTAACTCTTGCTTTGTGCACAATTTAAAAAAATCCTATCTACACTATAAATTATAACTAGGAATTCCCATCTCTCCCTACAACTAAAGATAAATGAACAACAGAATATGATGCTAGTCATTCCATACCTTACTAGGTAAGACTGTACTGGAGGATTATGTACAGCCTTCACTAACCTCATACCAGGGGACTGATGCTGGAGTAGGGAACCTTCAAATGGTGCCACTTGCTTCTACAGGGGAAGAGACCATGTTTGTTTACATGTCGCCACGGCCGGCTTAGTGACGTCATTGCATACCATCTATAACCAGTCTCTGGCACATTATGATAATTCTATGCATATTACCTGGCTATCTTTTGATGCCCTTGATATATAATGAGTGTTTTTACGGCTAGTGTGAGGAAATTCAACGGTGTGCATTTTGTCACCTGGCCGCGGCTTACCTGGGCCCACACTTCACACGGAGGAATTTCCTCACATTATCCGTAAAAACACTTTCTTTATACATCACAAAAACCACAAGATACCTACGCAATAGGGAGTGAATCATCACTATGTTTCTGACACACATTATTGGCGATATACGGTAAATTACACTGCACCAACCGCCATGCGTCTAACCTCCGCCGTCAACCAAGCTAGGTTCCAATATGTTGCAACAGTTCATAATATATTACATACAAGCATTTCTTGTACCTGTAAGTTAAAATACACTTTTCCTAAATTACCTAAATATATTTTCTAATGCAATGAGCTTTTCTACGGCAGTAAATACGTTCATTAACTGCCGAAATCTTCAAGTGTCTGTATGTGTCGAAGGATTTGCAGTACACAGATGATTTATGGTTTAGGCGGGAAACCTTCGAATTTTGGGAAAACTTGAAGGGTCGTTTCTTTGCCTAATAATATCGCCTAAATGTAAAAAGATTAAGCTAGAAATAAGGCTGTCTATTTAAAGGGTTAATGGACATGATGAAATCCTGCAGTATGAGATATTTTACCTAAATAAATATGGTGAAAGTTGTGTAGATCAGAGATATTCATTCTTAGATCTCTAGTGGAAAAGTTTCTATAGAAGGGAAAGAAGTTGTACATCAATTAAATATGTATATATATACAGTATACACCATCTTCTTCATCATCCAATCCTACATTGCCCCATGAGAAGCATTGGAGCCCAGGGTTAGGCAAGTTGGTCCTGACATTTAAGATGAGAAAGACCAGCCTCACTCATCCCTGAGTATTATTATGTGAGCAATAAACCCCAACCACCTCTTGGATATAAGCCTTCATCAGCTCAATCTGATTGGAGAGCCATAATTACCCACTAAACCACCAGGTGCCAAAATTTGGTTATATGGTTACCACCCAGAGTAGTAAATGGCTTCCTGGTGTACAGGAAACCATTTGGCTTGTCACTCAGTGTAGTCACCCACAGGCAGAAGGAAGAAGACATTAAATCACCCAGGGGCATGAGGGTGGGTTCATGGAATGTGGGAAGCTTGAGGGGAAGAGCAGGGGAAGTTGTTAAAGCATTCAGTAGGAGATGGGTGGATGTGGTCTGTTTGCAGGAAGTCCGGAATTAGTTGCAGAAGAACAGGGAGGTTTTAGAAAGGGAAGAGGTTGTGTAGATCAGATATTTATTCTTAGGTCTTAAGCAGAAAAGTATCTAGAGAAGGGAAAGAAGTTGTATGCAGCCTTCATGGATTTGGAGACAGCATATGACAGGGTGGATAGACAAGGATTGTGGAAAGTATTAAGAAAATATGGAGTAGATGGGAAGTTGTTGAAGGCCGTGAAGAGTATGTATGAGGGTGAAAGGATGATAAGGCTGCAGTGCGTGTGGATAGTGAATTGAGTGAATTTTTCTATTTGAAGGTTGGATTGAAACAAGGATGTGTCATGTCTCCAGGGCTGTTCAATCTGTTTATGGATGGGGCTATAAATGAGATGCAAGGTAGGGCAGTGGCTGTTGGAGCAGCCCTAGTGAGAAAGGGCAATGTTTGGAAACTACAATACCTGTACTGTTGTGTGCAGGTGATACTGTGTTGTTAAGTGAAGACGAAGGGGAGCTGCAAGGCTTGGTGAATGAGTTTGGGAGAGTGTGTAAGAAATGGAATCTAAAGGTGAATGTAGGGAAGAGTACAGTTATGGTCTTCAAGAGAAATGAAGTCAGTGAATGTACAGTGAGGTTGGATGAGGAGGAAATGGAAAATCTGAGTGCGTTTAAGTACTTGGGTAGTGTGATGAGTAATGATGGAGATTTGGAGGTTGAAGTGCTTGAAAGGGTGCAACAGGAAAGAAAGGTTGCTGGTTCCTTGAAGGCAGTGATAAGAAACAGAGAAGTGATTATGGAGGTGAAAAAGCTACTACAGTACATGACAGTAGTGTGATACCAACCTTAATGTATGGAAGTGAAGCTTGGACCTTGTTGGAGGGACATAAGTCAAGAGTGAGAGCAGTTGAAATGAGTTATTTAAGAGGAGCCTGTGGAGTCACATGGAGAGACAGGCTAACGAATGAGGATATAAAGAAGCGTTGTGGTGTGGATGTGGATGTGATAGGAAGCGTTACGAGGAACACACTGAGGTGGTTTGGCCATGTGGAGAGGATGGAGGGTGAAAGACTGACGAAGAGAGTGTATGTGAGTGAGGTGGAGGGTGGAAGAGGGAGGGGAGGCCGAGGATGAGATGGAGGGATGGGGTGGAGAGGTATATGAGAGAGGGGGGTGTGAGTTGGAAGCAGGGCAGTGAAATGGCGGGGGACAGGGCGACTTGGAGACGATTTGTTTATGGCCACCCCAAACGGGATTGAGGCGTCTGGCAATAGATAGATAGATAGATACATTAAAAAACTATTATATTTTTTCTCAGCTGAATCAAAGTGTATAGTAGTAACCAGAACGGAATATGCCACTGTACAGCACCTATGTGAGGCCCTGAGACTGAGTTTATATACTGACTAAAAATAACCATTTAAAATTATTTTCCTTCTGGACAAAACTATGACCATTTGAGAGGCATTAAAAGTCAACTGCTAGGCAACAGCTACTCTCTCCTCCCCTGTGTCAAACTACATTGGAGGGTGGCAGTAGTGACAGGTTTGTCCAGCCTCATAATCAATCTGTTCCAGTCAGGATAAAATGGGTTAGACACTGATTTGATTTGGTTTGGTAAAAATTAGGTTTGATTGATATGTTAATAGGGAGTAATTAACTGGTGATGGTTTGACCTTGGGGCTGGAAACGACCTGAAAGTATGGTGAACTACCTGGTGGTGAGAGAACCACATCAGTTGCTCTCCCTTGGGATCCCACAGCAGTACCGTTGTTGCCTGAAGAAGAGAGTGGAGACACTGGATGTTGCTGTGGGTCCCTACTGCAGTATAAAGATTTTTATGATAGGTTTAACAGTTTTCATAGGAGTTATTTTTGAAAAATCACTAATTTTTTGTGAAAAATGCCCGCTCCTGACGGTTCATTTTACAAACAATGCCCAGTGAGAATATCCCTTTGAACATCATACACCTAAACAACAATCATAGATGAAAGATGATTAATGGTAACATTTCTGCTGCATAGTATTGTATCTATCTGACACAGAGGATTATTACACAGCTGTTTACATGCCTGCTACTTGCATGTTTTTTTTTAAAGCTTCCTATACAAATTCTAAACTTTTTAGGTCTATTCATTTGTTATTACGGCCCCAGGCTCAAATGGATGTGAACCCAGTGGACTGCAGACTGGAGTTGCCCTTCTCCAGTCCACCATCCTACTTTCTGGAGACAGAGAAGGTGCTGAGAGACCTTTGTATAACCAGGCAGCAGAGCCACTTAGTCATACCAGTGCCATTGCATGCAGGAGTCCCTCTCCAGCTTCTGAAAAACTATGCCACATATATAGTGATCAATTATTGTTCCTTTGTGCTGGAGGGACACCTTCATGCAATGGCATCAACACAACCAGGCAGCTCTTTGGTTCAGGTACACAAATATTCCTTAACTCCTTCTCTATCTCCTTGAAAAGAGGATGGTGGACTGCAGGGGGAGAGTAACTTCAGCCTGCAGTCCAATGGGTTAATATTCCACTGAGCTAGGGTTACAACAACTACTAAAACTACCAGTATGACAATGACAATGATGATGAAGACAACTACCATACTATAACCACAAATTAAAGATATCAGATAAACTAAAAACAACTCACAGAGAGTAGCCACCTCTATCTATCTATCTATTGCCAGACGCCTCAATCCCGTTTGGGGTGGCCACAAACAAATCACCTCCAAGTTGCCCTGTCTCCTGCCATTTCACTGCCCTGCTCCCAACTCACACCCCCCTCTCCCATATACCTCTCCACCCCATCCCGCCACATCACTGCCAGTTATAATGAAACAGAATGTGGCACACACAGTGGAGTCTTCTTGCATCATATTTGGGGTGACCAGATGTGCTATTTTGCCATCAACTGGTGACAACACATCAATAAACATAGAGTGACCTGCAGGAAATGATATACATTGTTTTGTCAGGTTAAGAAAATTGTACAGACAGAGCGTGATCTGTAGATAATGGAAAAGCTCATGCAATCCTAGAATGACCTGCACAGATTGAATATATTGTTCACTCATGCTAAAAAGATCGTACAAACAGAGAGTTACCTGCAGCTAACTACATGTGCTGCTTAATCAGGCACAAAAGCTTACACCAACATAGAATGACCAGCCGATAACTAGACGTACTGTTCAGTCACCATCATCATCATCATATTACCTCTATTTCCAAGTCCAGAAAGCATGAAAAAAAAGAAAAAGAAGACAGTTGAAGAACTAATCAACAATGTGCTAAATAATATGGGCCACACAGTCATTTGCTCAACATTCAAGCCCCTCAGGTGTGCTAAAAAATCAGGTAGTAGGCCAACACAGCCTATCAGAACTTTAAACAGAACACAGTTACATGCAACAACATTCTGACAACATATTTGGCATCTTAATAAAACATTTAATATCGTGATGACACAAAACAGCCAACTGCCACCTAAGCTTCATGAGAACTATGCCTCCAGTATTATATCCAGCATTAACGACATAAGGATATTATTTCTACAGTAAAAGCATCAGTATTCCCTTGCCTCCAATGTAAAAACTCTTCCCTAGCCTGAATAAAATAATCTTAAGACAGCTGGGAGAGAAAAAAAAAGGAACCACCACACAGGACAGGTTAAGTAAATTTTCAGCTGTCACTAATTGTGCCATCCTCCATTTTCCTCTTACAGCATTACTATCCTGAATTAAGACAATGTCCCCTGGTCTCATATTCCTGTACTCAGAGTGCCATTTCTGTCTAACAATCAGCGTTGGAAAATAATCACGATTCCACCTTTTCCAAAATGATGAGACAACTTTTTCAATTATTTGTAGTCTCTTTCTTTGATCTCTAGTCTCTGTCCATAACCCAATTGGGACTTTATTCGTTGCCCTACCAAGAATAAGGTCATCGGGGCACAAGTATGTTCCCAGGCCAGGGTCAGACCCAGGTTTGATGCCAATAGGCCTTTCATTCAACAAGTTGGCCACCTCAAACAGAACAGTCTGTAGCTCACCAAAGGAGAGAATGCTATCACCAATTGCTAAAACCATTGATCTCTTCACTGACTTAATGATGGATTCACTACACCCGTTTTCCCAAGGTGCATCAGCAGACTTATTAAATGACCACTTCATTCCCTCACCTGCACCAACTGCAAAAACCTTACTCATATCCCACTTGCTGACTATCTCTCTGAGTTCCTTGTTGGCTGACACAAGCTGAGTACCCCCATCTGAATGCATAACACTGGGAAAACCTCTAACTGATATGAACCTCCTCAGTGTTATAAGGAAACTCTCACAATCACAATCCTCTGTGAGATCTACGTAAATTGTTCTACACACAAAGCAGTTAAATATTACTCCATATACTTTCATTTTGGTCCTCTGTTTAACTGTGTCCTTAACTAGAAAAGGACCAAATAAATCTATTCCAGTTCTATAAAAGGGAGGAGTAGGTTGTAACCTTTCATATGGGATTTGACCCATGATCTGTCCCACAATTTCTCTCTCCAGTTTTCTACAAGTAACACATTTTGCTTTCACTGACTTGATTATTCTCCTCGCACCAGGTACCCAAAACTTTGACTGCAGCTTAGCTAATGTAACCTCGATGCCTGCATGATCGATTTTACGAAGATGATGAATATATAATCGTGTAAACAGATGATTGGTTGGCAAGAGAACAAATCTATCTTGGTTCCAGTCATCCTTCAGCCAGTTAGCAATTCTCTGCCCTACTACAATAAGACCATTGTCATCTAGAGCAGGCCCTAGTCGTTGATATTTAGTTCTCCAGTTATCACTTAATGATTTCTGTGCACCTTTAATTAATACTCTTTCTGACTTATTCAAGAAATCTGCACTGGGTTCCTCTAGTACTGCTTTAAGAGACTTATTCAAAGCAGCCAACATTATTCTGGCAACAGTCTTCAACAATTTAATGTAAATACTAAACTTGCTCAGATCTATTACATCTAGATTATCATTGTCATTAACAACAACTGCATGAGAATGAATGGTCACATTTATCCTATCTGGTAGTTCATTAGCACAAGCCTGGCTAATAGGTAGAGCAAGAAACCATGGTCCTTTTTGCCATACTGATTCTGACTGGAGCTCATGAGGATAACATGGTCTAGTAGTCATGTCTGCTGGGTTACAATTAGTAGGTGCCCACCACCATTCACTAGGGTCCGTTTTTGTCTGAATCTCTGCTATTTTTGTGGCTACAAAAGTACCAAATCCATAAGATTCCTTTTGTATCTGAGCTCTTACAATATGCCTGACTGAACTAAATTCGAAATCCATCTCTGCCACAATCGTATGTCTCAATCTACATGCAAGAACAGCAGCACAGAGTTCTAGTCTGGGACTGTCAATTGTTTAGTGGGTAATATTCTATTCTTAGCAGCCAAAAGTCTGCTTGAAAACTCTACATTAATTAGCTTCCATCTAACGTATGCACAAGCACCATAAGAATAAATACTAGCATCAGAAAAGATAACCACCATTGGCATTCCTACAGAATTATCAGGTTTTATGCATCTCTTAAACTTCACCATCTTCAATCCACACAAATTTTTGAAAAGCATTTTCCATTTGTTAAACATCCATACAGGCATGAGATCATCCCACCCTAATTTCCGTTCTTTCCCATCCTTCATAATGTTCACCTGTGACACTAGTTCACACATTCGGATTTTTGCTTGCACTGTAACAGGTATGACTAAACCAAGTGGATCATAAATCGAAGCTGTGTGGCTTAGCACCATTCTTTTAGTAAGGGAAAGAGGCAAACTGTGATCAATATCTGGTATCTCCAAATCTGGACCAAGGTGTACCTTCCTATACTTTGGAGAAAAGTTAATCTTTACTTCAAAGGTAAAATGATCCTCTTTGGGTTCCCAAATTAAGCCAAGAACCTTCTCCTTATTGGTATTCAGGATATTTATTTTTTCTGCACAACATCAATCTCACCAGATAATACCCAGTGTTTCACCCTAAATCCTTCAATGTCAAGTATCAGTTCAGCTTCCTGAATCAAAGCTTTAGCTTCTGTTAGATTTGGTACAGCTTGCAAAAGATCATCTACATATGAGTTTCAGATAATCATGTCAGTAGCCTTAGAGGCAGGAAACATTTCTGCAGTACGGTGCAATGCAATCATTGAAATAGTTCCACTAGGTTTGTCTGCCAATGTTACAGTTGTTAGGACATAATGGTCTGGCTCCCTATCAATCTCCATATCACGTCACACAAATCCATGAGTATGTTGGTCTGTCTCAGAAATAAAAATAGAGTTGTACATTTTGGCAATGTCTCCAGCAGTAGCAACTTGGTCCCGACGAATTCTCATGAGTACACCTAACATATTATTCAGCATATCAGGTCCCTTTGCCCAGTAATCATTCAGTAAATGACCCATGTAACAAGAAGAAGAATTAAATACAATTCTCAGAGGCATGGATGATGTGTCAGGTTTTAAAACTTCATGATGAGGTGTATAACGTATGGGACCTCTAAACTCAAGCAATTCACTCTTCTCAAGTTTTCTGGCTACTCCTCTATTCACTATGTCTTTTATTTAAGCCCGATAAATCTGAGTATACTCTACTCCAAGTTTTAAAAGACGTTTTTCTGTAGACTTCATGTGAGCAACAGCATGTGACACATTATTGGGATGATTACTGGGATCTTTAATCCACGGGCATTGCGCAGTCCAACGTTTACTTATCTGATCGTGATTAAGGTCCTGATTAATTAGAGCTAATTCTCTCTCTTCCTTTAGATTTATAGTTGTTTGCCCCTACCAGACACTTACCACATCTACAGTTGCCACATTTAGGTGTACACTGTGTACCTAACTTCTCTATAGCAAAGAAATAATCCAACTGCTTAGTTAATCCAGTCCTTGGTTCAGTGTTGATATCATTCACGCTTAACACACATGCCAAATGGTGAATGCGTACACTTACATTATTCACATTTGTGTCAGTTCTATTTAACACATGGGATGAGACTCACATATACAAAATCCAAACTGATTCCTCATCAACTGCTAATTTCCCACCGTCTTTACTAACCTGGGTATTAAACCACAGAAATCCGATCCCACCAACATGTCTACTCTGCCACAAGGCCTTTCAATGTCATGGGGCTGTACCTCCAGCAAATGAGCTACATGAATTGTACTGACTTCAGATATAATGGAGGTTATATCCTCTATACCACAGGCTCTCACCTCCCATACGTCACCAGTAGCATCAAGCAAAGGAACTACGTATTTTTTGCTCTCAAACATTTCATTGAAGTTCCCCACTCTAGTCTCTGATAGGTCCACATCTCTGCCCTTTAGTCCAAGCTTTCGTGCCATTCTGTGTGTTATCAAAGTTATATTTGACCCAGGATCCCACAATGTTGATATAGTCTAATCCTTACTGTTAACGCTGCTGACCATAAGTAAAACCCCATCACGTGAGAGCAAGTTGTTGGTTGCTCGCTTAAGATTATCTGGCATTGTGTCATTAGTAAACAAGTTGTGTAAGCTGTGATGGTGTGGTCTTCCACAAGGGCCCTTACCTTCATTCCTGACGTCACAAGGCCTTCTGTTGGGACAATTCTTACTTAAGTGACCAATAAGAAGGCAGCTGAAACATGCGCCATTCTTACGAATAGAGTCCAGTTTAACCCAGCTATCTAAATTCTTAAACCCAGCACATTCTGTAATATCATGTATGTTCAAGTCATGGAACCAACAGCTCTTAGTTGTACTAGTATATAGTTTAACATCTGCATGCTTAGTCTTTGTCACAAGTTCCTGTGATTTAGCAGAGTTTTTTACATCAGTTGGGTCATGTTCTGGGTCACGTTAATCATACAATCATACATTTGTTTTTGGTGTTTTTCTTGACTTTCCTGTAATTTCTTTATTACAGTAACTCTTTCCATAGAATCACTAGTTTCATCACTCACACAACCATGCACCATAGCTTTACAAGGGGATGGTCCTCTCAGATCAGTTTCCATGTATTCAATGACCTTCTTTTCTCTCAACAAAAATTTCAACAGTTCTTCAACCATTTTGCTACTGTCTTTCACTTCCTGGACCACTAATACCCATTCTTGCTTCAGACTGGCTGGTAACAATTTTTCCACCTGAGTCATCATTGTAGTAGTGTTCATTTCAGTTGCAAGCCCCATTTTCTGTAGGTCTAGCCAACCCCTTTCTAGCACGTTAACCATCTCAGTGAATTTCTTATGATTTCCCTCTGGAACAGGTTTCAGTGCTTTAATTTCACCTACAACAGCATCTACAAGCTTACCAGGATATGCAAATTTTTCATCTAATCTCTCTAACATCTTGGTATAACTCTCTTCCACACCTTTCACAACATTCAAAGCTTCCCCCACCAAGCATGATTTCAGTGCATATGGATCTCTCCCATAATTATATGAAACAAGTCTTTCAAAGTCTTTACGAAATGTAGGATAATCTCTGATATTTCCATCAAATTTAGGAGGCTCTTATGATTTTACTATCACCCGTGTACATTCCTTGTCATCTTTCCTAAGTACGTTTTTCCTTTTAATCAATTTTGAGTGAATATCTCCTTTCGTTAGTTCCAAGTCCAATATGTACTGATCACATATAACAATTTCACTTTGGTAATCTGCATCCTCAGTATCCAGCACACACACATATTTATCAACTGCTTCAAAAGCTTGGCATACATCAGAATACACGATTTCCAAAACTTCCGGCGGGTCTTCCTATGACACTCGTTCCTCGAACAGTTTCACCTTCCTGGTAAACTTCGCTTTAGCTGGGGCTCCGTGCTTCCTAGTTCCCTCCAATCCATACTGAAGTTTTCGGCTCGCAGTCGAAATGTATCACCAATCAATCAAAGCAGCATGCCGTAATATGATAGTGGGGTTTCGTTTTCGTTTTTAAAGGCTCCATGCTTGCATGTGTCGGCCTTGGTCACCTAAAGGCGGCTCTCCACGCTGCCCGATCCATTGCAGCCTCCCTGAGAACAAAGGTTTATATTACAACTCAATACACCAAGGTCATAATCACATGAAACATAATGACTAACATACGAAGTGGATAAGTTATAACAACACAATGCCGTAACACAGCTGGGGATAAGGAACACATTCACATAATAAACTAATGGCTGTTGCAACAGATCGCAATATGATAAGACAGTGCCGTAACAAAGCTGGGGATAGGGAACACATTCATTCAATAAACTAATGTCTGTTGCAACCGATCACAATATAAAATGAATAATGAATATGATAAGAGTGCATAAGAGTCATCATGAATAAAGTACTCACAACCTTGCCTCCCAAATAATGACTGGTGAATAGTGAGAAATGGGTGCTCTCCAAATCAGAACAGTCAATTATCAGAACCGATCTAAGACTGCCCCAGACATCACTCAAACTGAACCAAAGAGTGGGAAGCAGCACCCATAATTCTCGAGAAACAATGGAGACACCAAAAGCGTATACACCATTTTTGTAGAGCAATTAATATATGAACAGTGCATACTCTGGTATATAATGCATACAACTGTAGTATCCTTAGGGATTCTATGGAGGGAGGGAAGCCACCAACACGCTTCCTCTTGGGAGGATTTATTCTGACTGTCTTGCTAACCACGAGCCTAAGTACATTATTGACTTAACAAGCTTAAACATATTATCCTTGGTAAAAATAGCATAATCAATAAACATAATTAATGAAGGCACTATACTATACACTTACATATCAATATATATATATATATATAACACTGCTTAACCTTTTGAAAGAGAGAAAATATGGTTGCTACCAATTAAGAAACAAAACTTATAGCTCTACATTTGGCATGAGAGAGAACAGAACACAAGAACATAACTTCCTACAAATAAGTTTTGAAAAGCCAGTTCTCGACTCATATAATCAAAGGTCTAATTTTCTTACAGGCTTCCTAACTCTGATCTTCTAAGAATATTCCCTCCATCAAGTTTTGCAGGTGTTTTACCTGTACTCTGTGACTGATCTGTGACTACCACATCTTCACGGCAGTCAGTTAATGCATTGAGTGGATGCTGGAGAACATCATCTTTGACCTCATCACCCTGACAATCATCCACAGCTGTATCAAGATCATCAGGTTCTGCTGCCACACTGATCTCATCATGTGCATGAATGATGTGATCTACATGAACATCTATCTATCTATCTATCTATCTATTGCCAGACGCCATAATCCCGTAAGGGGTGGCCATTTGACTCTGAGTTATTTGTTTTACAGGGAGGGGCACTAACCCTTCACCAACCCACTGGTTGACACGTAGGGAGCACGTATGGTTTGGTTATATGGTTACCACCCAGCGTTGTAAATGGTTTCTTGGCTTACAGGAAACCATTTGGCTTGTCACTCAATGTAAAGCCACCTGTAATGGAAAGAAAAGCAATAAGAAGTGACAGGAAAGATGGGAGAAATAGGAAGAGAGGTAAGTAAACTAAATCAGAACTAACTACAATTTAGGTAAATAAAGGTCAATTCATGTGCATAAATGTAAGATACATCACAAAAATCTGCCAAAAGGGTGCAATGGATTTTTACAAATGATATTTATGGCCTTTTGGGACTCAGCAGAGACGTATGGGCATAATGGGCCGGTTTTGCAGTGGGAGATGGGCCACCCCATGGAAGGTACTGTATACATTGTGGGGATGGGCACTGTATACAGGCTAGTAAGATTAAAGTCAAAGGAGTGTGAGGAAAAAACCTAACCTAACCTAGAAAATGAAGCACACCATCAGAGAATCCACAAATTTGATCTCTACACAGTAAACCAATGAAATAAAGCACACACTATCAAAGACTAAATGAAACTGTCATCCAGTACACCAACAAAACAAAGTAACTCACAGAATAAATTAAATTTTTAACCAGTGGCTATCCCAAAACATGAAGCACAATATTACTGACCTTTGCTTGTAGAGGCAGTGGTGCTGAGATCAAGTCCTGGTGCTATCTCGGTATCAGGGGAAATTCTGTTCCTAAGTCGTAAAGGACTGGTTCGGTGCATTGCCTGAAACATAAAATAAAATGTTAATGTTCAGCTACAACACACCTCATAACAGTTTGAGAAAGAGATTACAACACACCAAATAAATAACAGTTCATGAAAGAGAATACAGTAATTTATCATATAAAAATACAAGAACAGGGCGACGTGGAGGCGATTTGTTTGTGGCCACCCCGTACAGGATTAAGGCGTCTGGCAATAGACAGACAGACTAACACATAGGCTATACGAAGGTATTTTCCGTATGTAATTTCATGTTCAAGAACCATGCATACACAGTTTGAGAAAGTGAATACAATACATGACTACATGAACTACTGCAAAGCTGTAAGAAGGAAGTTGCACAATACATCATGATTCCATTAAAGTTGGCATATTTACTGTGACCATCATTAAAACCAACAAACAGACCTCATACTGTATGCCTGATCATGAAGTACCACTTACCATCCTCTGGTAGCTAAATTGTTCAGCATAAAACAAATGTCAAATTATTATCAAGAATCTGGTTACGTACTCACAAGTCTAACTTAGTGAAAATGGTTCCACCTGTCAGTGCAGCAAACAAATCTTGAGAGGTGGGTAAGGGATACTGCTCATCCTCAACAGCTTGATTGATGGTAACTTTATAATCACCACATATTCTAACCGATTTATCAGCTTTAGGTACAACTACTATAGGAGCAGCCCAACTGCTTTTGGCAGTTTTCTCAAGAACTCCCTCACTCACAAGTCTGTCTAATTCTTTCTCCACCTCCCCTTTCAAGGCATAAGGAACGGGTCTAGCCTTAACATACATGGGTGTAACACCTTTGTCAACAGTGACATGAGCCTCAAAGCCCTTTATAGCTCCCTGTTCCTTATCAAATAACCTCTTGTAGTGTTCAAGTAGTTTCTCAAGGTCAGGAACACTGTTACATGTCTTAATACTAAATATCTCCTTCCAATCCATCTTAAGCTCACACAACCAGTTCTTGCCTAACAAAGTTGGTCTATCCACATAACTAGCTACAATTAATGGCAACTTCAAGTTCTGATTTTTGTACCTGACCTCACACTCCAGCTTCCCTTCTGTGTCCAAAATCTCTCCAGTATATGTTTTCAACTTAACCACTGAGTCTTCCAAAGGAACATGTGCAAATAACCTCTCATATGTATCTCTACTCATTATAGAAAAGTCAGCTGCAGTATCTACTTCCATAGTTACTGGAGTATTGTTAATACACAAGTCCACACTATACTTATGTCCATGTTTTCCTGCACTACTGTTGTAAATAGTGAACAACATGCACACTCTCATCATTATCAGGTTCAGAACTGCTGATACTCTCATTAATAATGTTTTCTGTTTCCTTTTCAGCACTTTCAATGACATTTACTCTACCTTTACCACTTCTGACAGGGGCTGTGCAGACAGAAGCAATGTGCCCAACATGCTGGCAATTGTAACATCTTAAGTGTTTGAACTTACAATGAGAACTCTCATGTTTCCCTAAGCATCTCCTACATTTCAAATCAGAATGTATGCCTTGTTTTATGGCATTGTTCTTCTTTCTGGCCACAGTCACTTTGCACACAGAGCCACTACTACTAACAGATTCACCACCAGTATTTGGAACAAATTCTCTGGTATTTTTCTCAGCTAGTTCCATGCTAGTGGCTATCTGACATGCCTTTTCAAAAGTTAGATCTGTGGTGTTCATTAACTTTATCTGTATTTTTTCATAAATCAGACCTATAACAAATCTGTCTCTTAGAGTTCAGTCCAAGAACGGTCCGAAATTACCGTGAATGGATAATTTCTTCAAGGCAACTATATAACCACTTACAGATTCATCCTTCCCTCTGTCTCTGGTACCAAATTTGTAACTCTCAGCAATTTCAAGGGGAGCAGGGTCAAAATGTTGCTTCAATGTCTTGATGATCTCGATGTATCCACCCACACCAGTCATGGTCACCCTATTCACTGCAGTCCTTCACCTCCAGAGAAGCTTTCCCTCCTGTTGTAGTCACCCTCTCATAAATGACGTCAACAGCACCTTTTGTATCCCATCCTCGTCGCCAGTGTAGTATCCTTAGGGATTCTATGGAGGGAGGGAAGCCACCAACAAGCTTCCTCTTGGGAGGATTTATTCTGACTGTTTTGCTAACCACGAGCCTAAGTACATTATTGACTTAACAAGCCTAAACATATTATCCTTGGTAAAAATAGCATAATCAATAAACATAATTAATGAAGGCACTATACTATACACTTACATATCAATACATATATATATATAACAATGATAATAATCAATGATGTATTTGCAGCACAAAGAACTACAAGTAAATATATACAAAATTAACTAAACACATATAACAGAATATCTAAATCAAGCAACAAGCATATCTTCTAAAAAGCACAACAAATAAGGAAATTTAATACGTTAATACTAAAAAATTCCAAATACAGTGACCCTCCCACCCCACCTGACATAGAAAAACCATAATACCGTAATATGATAACATCATCATCATCATCGTTACTATTAATGTACAGTATATGGATGGGGTTAAGAGAGAAGTAAAACCATGAGTCATGGAGAGAGGAATGGCATTGGTAATGAATGGTGATGGATGGAATATCTCAAATTTGTTGTATGCTGATGATGCAGTACTGCTTACAAGCAACAGACAAGAACTTGGTAGGCTAGTGCAGAGTTGTGCTGATGTCTGTGAGCATCATGCCTTGAGAGTAAATGTAGAAAATAGTAAAGTGATGGTTACTGAGTGAGAAGGTGACTCCCAGTGTGATGTTAGTGTATGGAGAGTGACTGGAATTGGTGAGAGAGTTCAAATACCTGGGTACTGTGATAAAAAATAGAGGAAAATGTGCAAAAGAAGTTGAAAGTAGTGTGACACAAGGAAGAAGAGTAGCTGGTGCAAAGAAGTCCTTGATAAGAAACAGAGGCTTGAATGTTGCAACTGCACGAGGCTTACATGAGAGACTGTTAGTGCCAACTGCAATATATGGATGTGAGACTATGGTGTGGCATGGAAATGAAAAGTCAAGAGTAGGAGCAGTGGAGATGGGACTGCTGAGGAATGTATGTGGAGTACAGAGGGTGGACAGAATACGAAACAATGTGATTCGTGAAAGGCGTGGAGTGATGAAGTTGGTGGACACCAGAATCGAAGAGAGTGTACTGAGAAGGTATGGTCATGTGGAGAGAATGGATAACAACAGAGTGGTGAAAGAGGTATATCTGAATGAATTTGAAGGAGGGAGGAGGCGAAGGAGAAGGTGGATGACTGTGTGAGGAAGAGAGGTTTGGAAGTCAATGAGGCCAGGGAACTGACGAGAGATCGAGCTGGCTGGATGAATGTTGTGAGAAGTGCATGACCAAGGAATCTGGCACCCCTTTTGAACGTGGCACCGTCCAGATTGACTCAATCTGATACATTTATGCGAAGCTACAGAACATGGTGAAGGTTTTTGGCATATCCAATAGAGTCAAGATTCCAGGGGCTTGAATGATGAGTGAATGGAAGCATGGCCCATTGGATTGGGCAAACTTGGGCTGTCTGGACATTGCTACTCCTCATCCTGCCCTTGGTTGGGAAAGAAGGTCGGGATGATGATGATGATGATGAATATTATTATAAAAAAACACATTTGTATGGGAGCACTCTTCATGGTCAGCAAAATAACATGGGGAATTAAAAATTCTGGCAGTATTGAGTATCTGTGCCTCACTGCAACTGCTCCTACTGCCATCTCTCGTTTCAATGCTGAGTTGTAATAAAAGACTAACATTAAACTAGAGAATCTGTCAAGAGAATGTGCTCTGGAATGGATGTGGAGACACAGTTTTGTTTTATTCTGCCACTAAGCTCTAGGAAATAGGCTGCAAAATGACAAAAATTACTGCCAGGTTCAGATGGACACAATATAGCTATAAGAGAGAAGTGTTCTTACCTCAACATACGGGGATGATGTCCAAAAAGTGACGAGGTGAACCCGTCTATGTGCATCCGGATTATAAATTAATGCTTGGATGACCGACCCAACTTGAAGTACTTGAAGCAGAAACATGGCATCTGAATCACTCTTGTATGTTTGCTGAAAAAAAGACAACATATTTTAAAAGGGAATAAAAAATACATCAGACATTAACAGTCTGCTATGCTCAACAAGCTCTTTATACAAGGCATCAACATCACTCTTCTAGGTTCGCTGAATAAAATAAGCAGCCGGTTTTAAAAACAGATTAAGAGAATACAGTAAATCCTCCTTTTTCGCTGCTTGGATGTTCCGCCAAAACCATGCAAAATTTGAAATGTCTAAATGTGCAGTTAATAATCAGTGGGAAAAATAGAGAAGCATTCTGGTTGGACAGGTACCTACCCTATCACAAGGTACTATAACACCAAAGAGGCCCTACACAAAATGAAATGAAGAGTGTTTACTAGTGCTAAAACAGCATAACACAATAAACATGTACCTGAAGACATTAAATCTGTTACAAAGAGCTGCAACACCAAAAATCCTTACTAGAAATAAAGTGAAGACTGGCTTGAGTGGCAAGTGAAGGTGTGTCAAGGGTAGATGGGCTAGTTACTAGGTGACATGGGCCTCTGTGGGGAAGCCCCAACACCTAGGCCGAAGCCCTCGAAGTTGAACTCAGGTTCCAGTACCTCCACTTCCTCTCTGTCCACTTCTCCTCCTTCATCCACCCCTGCTGGCACGTCCAAGTCTTGCAGAATAGCGGCCATATTCTCTCTCACGTGAAAATATCATGTGATCCGAGCTTGTCTCTGCTCCTGAATGTTTCTGTTGTAGATGGCCATCACTTGAGACTTCAGATCAGTCAAGGGTGATAGGATGTTGGCAGCCTCAGGCATAGTCCTGGCGTATGCATCGAAGGTGGTTGCCATGTCGGTTATGGTGGACAGAGTGTGGGACAATTTGTGTGTGCTCATCTTGCTCTGTGCAGTGTGCTCTGGCCTTTCTCCTCTTCACTAGAGTTCATCTTTTCCTCTGTTACGTCTACCACACCTGAGTCTAGGTCGCAGTGTGTCAAGTGTTATCTTACAGCCGTTTCGTCCACCTCTGATGCGTCATGGCTTGTGTTTCTGATAGTTTCCACAGCAGCCGCCAGAGTGTCGTCTTCCCTCTGCCACTCACCTTCAACAGTCAAGTGAGGGAAAAGTTTCTTCCACCCGTGTGCTATAGTGGCTTGGGTAACTTTGTTCCAGCATTCGACCATGATATCCACTGCCTTTTTTATGCTGAAATCCTTCCAAAACAGACTTATTGTCTTGGCAGGTCAAGAATCAGCAGGTACATGTCTGTAAATGTGCATGTATATGGACCTGTATGTGCATGTATGCCATATGGGCAATGTGTACATGCATATGCCTGCATGTGTATGTGTATGTAAATCTCTATCTATCTATCTATTGCCAGACGCCATAATCCCGTAAGCAGTGGCCATTTGACTTTGAGTTATTTGTTTTACGGGGAGGGGCACTAATCCTCCACCAACCCACTTGCTGACACGTAGGGAGCACGTATGATTTGTTTATATGGTTACCACCCAGCGTTGTAAATGTAGATATATAGGCAGGCAGAAAGACAGATAGATACATAGACATATAGATAGACTGAGGGACAAATCATCTATGGATGTTGGAATAACTGATAACTGAAATACCAAAAGACTGGAAAAGAGAAAATCTGGAACAACTGAAGGCTGACATAATACAGTAAATAGATAAATAGATAGACAGACAGAGTGAAATAGATGCAGATATTGATAGATAGATAGAGAATTAGATGCAGAAACAAAGACAAATAGATAGACAGACTGAGAACTAGATAAAAGATAAACAGATAAATAAAGGAGGCTGAATACTGAAAGGATGAAATAATAGGCTAACAGAAGAGACAGACAGACAGACAGATAGATAGATAAACAGATACAAGACTGAACACTAAGCTAAAACTATAAAATGGCTGGGTTATCAAAGTGTAAGGTCAATTTTCAAGATATTCATATGAGCTAAGATTTCTGACAAACACCTCCATCTAGGCAGGGCAAAGAAATATGGAAATGGCATAAACAAACGACAAGAGACAGGAATCGTGAGGCTAAGGGAGCTACCTGGCCTATTGGATTGTGTTGTTGTTGTTGTTGCTGTTGTTGTTGTTGCTGTGGGGTCGAATTTGTCTCGACGTAAGCCTAGTGGAGTGCAGGATCAATGGTCACTTCAGCCTTGCATCCCCAGAGAAGTTCCTTTTTGTGTGGAAGGTTTGTCTGTGTTGAGAGACAGAGAGAGAGAGAGAAAGAGCAAAATGAAAGTACTGTACCTGTATTGTACATGAAACTGTAGTAGTAGTAGTAGTTGTTCCCTAGGCACTCTGGCTGAATGGCCCCAAGTCCCTAAGGAAGGCCATGGCCGAGACCGGGTTTTCCCACAGAGCTCTCAAGGAGTGTATGTTGTGTTGTTGGCATAGGTGACTGTGTGGAATGCAGTCTTCCATAATGTGCTTAGTAGTATGGGGTGCTGTGTTGCATCCTGGACAGGCATCAGCGACGGAGTCATCCAGCCTCTTCTGGTAGCTTAAGAGGGCTGGATGATGCCCACATCTCAGCCTGGCCAGGTGGACTCTGTCCTCATGAGGGAGATAGGATTCAAAAGGGTGGATATCAGGAGGCCGTGCATGCAGCTGTGTGTTGTTTGAGTGCCTGAATGGAGCGGCGAGTGATCTGAGTATGGATATGCTTCTGGGAGCTGGTTTGTGGCGGGTGAGGAGGGAGAGATGACAGTATTTGTGTATGGTATCGTGTGCTGGGTGTTGTTCTGATGTTCCCTGGTGTGGGTGGATGTGCTGCCATGTAGTGTAATGGATGTTGTGGGTTTGTGGAGGCTGCAGCAAGCATCTGAGTCCCTCTCACGTCTAGGTGATCCTTGACTTTGAGGACATTGGTTTCTTGATGTAGGTGGTCTGTGGGTGTGGTAGCTGTGCAGCCTGTGATTATTTTTAGGGCCTTGTTCTGTATGGTCTGTAGAGTGTTGTAGTGTGTTTTGGTGAGATTAGAAGCCCAGGCAGGGCTTGCATAATTCATCACTGAACGTATGTGTTGTTTGTATACTCTGGTGGAGGTTTCTTTGTTGTGTCCAAATGTTGTATGGGCAAGTGACCTTAGGGCATTGAGTCTTGGTGTTAATATAATGTTTGTGATGTGCTGTTTAAATGACATTGATGTATTGCAGTTACACCAAGGATAATGGGTATGTGTGAAACTGTCTGTAGTGGTGGTAGTATTGTAACCAGTCTTTCTGAATGAGTAGACCTATCAAACACAGGCAAGCAATCGACCCTGTGAGACTAATCCTGGTGGACAGCGCCTCACCAGTGTGTAAATGTGTCTGCATATACGAGGTCTGTTCAGAGGGTATCTAACCTTAGACATCATGAGCTCAGAGCAAATCCTGTGTAATACAAATAGGTAAATTGGGTAGGTAAATACACACACACACACACACACAATCATCAGGTGGGTACTTACTTGATAGTGGAAGCAGTTGACTGAGAAGTGGATGACCTTCCAAACAGGTGTTTTCAACAGCAGAGATTCCATGACCATGCAGCTTCCATAAGGCAGATTCAATCTCAGAACCTGAAGAATATATTATAAATTAACACTTTTCATCCAAGACCCTTGATAAATTCACTGACCCTCAGGTGATAACTATCTTTAGTTAGTACCATGTGATTTCATTCAACCCAAGCAAGGCCTCATATGTTGGGACTTTACTAACCCCTTCAGTCAAAAAGCCTATTCTAAGCTGAGAATAAAATGGTTAGAAGATTTTAAGATAAAATTAAAAAGACACTGGCAGGAAGAAACTGAGCAAGAATAATCGTAGAGAAACATGCAGTGGTAACATGATTAAAATCATCTTGTGGTAACCAGTCAAATCACCTGGCAATATCAAAAATAAATTAAGGCTTTCATGCTATCTATCTATCTATTGCCAGACACCATAATCCCTTAAGGGGTGGCCATTTGACTTTGAGTTATGCTGATAGGGAAAAAAAAGAAAGAAAAACAAACAAAAATCCTGTAAGGTGAATATAACTGCTCTTTTTACAAGGACTAATGATGGAGAGGGATGTCTTCATATGGTGTGGAACATATATAACTGGACAGCTCCCCTCCTGGGTCCACAAACACCCCTAATCCCCTCCCTATCCACCAAAATGATGGTAAAATACATGAGTAATTTTAATCTGCAGTCCACCAGGTTCACACACACACACACACACACACACACAC
The DNA here is from genome assembly GCF_032717465.1 of Coenobita brevimanus. Lineage (NCBI taxonomy): Eukaryota > Metazoa > Arthropoda > Malacostraca > Decapoda > Coenobitidae > Coenobita > Coenobita brevimanus. The sequence goes on from NW_027642055.1 coordinate 119,751, forward strand.
ACACTCACACAAAGTTATTATATAGTACTGGGAGAAAAAAAAATAAATCCCATATGCTGAATTTATGTGCCTTTCAGTAGGAACAGACAAATCAGACTTGACCATACTCCAGTGGTGAAAATTATATCCATCATCCTAATCACCCTCATCCTGACCTCTTTTTTCTGCCTGCAGGTGGGGTTCAAAGAACAAGGAAATAAAAGACAGGAAACCTATCAACAGCATGCCTAATCATATGGCCACATCTTCACTGACTTACCATTAAAGCCATCAGAATCCTGACTCACCTCAGTACTAATAAAAAAAAAAAACTAGACCACCAAATTCATGTCCAGATGGGCCTAGAGCCAAAACATAACAATGCAGACACATTTGGAAGCTTACTAGAGAATGAAGGCAGAAGGTGGAGTTTTGTTCCACTTTTTCTCTCACTTCCTCTTCTCCTGTATGACAAAGTTCATGGCTGACAGTCCAAACAGCACCTGAAAAAATCATTTCTGTTATAGAACCTTGATTAAGCTGAATAAAAATATCTGACTGCAGCAAGAACATCATCTAGAGATAATGAGTTAAAGCACCTGGCACTATCAGATCTCTCTCTCCCTCTCTCTCTATATACTGTATATATGAGGTGTGACAAAAAAGAAACGAGACTTTGGCTGCTAATGACACAATTCAACAGCCACACAGTAATGAAGTATATCACAGTGTTGCCCAACATCTCAGGACTGTATGAGAAAAGCAGCAGTTCAATTAACCTATTATCATTCTTTTCACAGGTGGTTTTGTAGCTCCTGTCAAGTGCCCTCTGTCACAGAATGAGCCTTGAGCAAAGGATTAATGTCAAGTTCTTGGCTAATTTGTTAAAACTCCTGCAGAAACCCTTGCCATGCTGAAGGATGTGTGGGGACAGAAAACAGTGTCCTGCACACGTGTCTATGAGAGGCACAAGAGGTTCAGGATGGGGAGGGGTGATGCTCCAAAATGTCCCTGACACATCCACATGACGGATCTTTTGGTCCTCGGAGGGCAGTTTGGGCACCAACTTTGCACAAATCTTCTGCATGGCCAAATCTTTCAATAAGATGGACCTCATTGACTCCTTATTTAATCCCTTTTGCTCAGCCATTATTCTGATCGTCAGTCTGCAATCACTCTGCACCAATTCCTTGACCTTCTGGATGTTGTCATCATTTCATGTTGTTGAGGGACATCCTGGATTTGGGTCATCCTTCATGTCACCCCACCCCATCCTGAGCCTCTTGTGCCACTCATAGACATGTGTACGGGACACTGTTTCCTCTCCGTACACATCCTTCAGCATGGCAAGGGTTTCTGGAGGAGTTTTTCCCATGTTACCCAAGAACCTGATGTTAATCCTTTGCTCAAGGCTCATTCTGTGACAGAGGGCACTTGACAGGAGCTACAAAACCACCTGTGAAAAGAAAGATAATAGGTTAATTGAACTGCTGCTTTTCTCATACAGTGCTGAGATGTTGGACAACACTGTGATATACTACATTACTGTGTGGTTGATGAATTGTGTCATTAGCAGCCAAAGTCTCGTATCTTTTTTGTCACACCTCGTATATATTCCTGTATTTATCTCATCCTGGGCCCAGAACAAGCTTCCAGTACTGTACAGTACTTTAAATTACTTGACAGAACAAGTCATCTCCAAGTTGCCCTGTCGGCCTGTCCTTACCTCTCAATCCTGACATGAGTTATTCTAACAAAGTCCAGGTGTAATATCAATGGTGTGCTTTGATATATTTTTCCTGTGAAGTAACTGTTTTCTTATGGCAAACAAGAGGAACTCTAGAGTCCTCTGATATCTATTTTATTATACTGTAAGTCAGAAATGCACTTGAAGTTTTAAGTTCTGGATATACAGTTCATCATGATGTACTTTGATTTCAGTTGAAACTGTGACTGTATGGTATAGGTAAAAAATAATGTTCAAGGTGCAAGTTTCATGGAACCCTAAATAAAACCCCATATATCTATGTTAAGACTTGTTCAATGTATGATTATTCATCTGATGACCAGGTTTTCAGCACCATACTATCCATCCATCCATTCATCATCCGATCCTACATTGCCCCATGAGGAGTGTAGGAGCCCAAGGCTAGGCAGTTGGTTTTGACACTGAGCTAAGATGAGTGACCAGCCTCACTCATCCCTGAGTGGCATTACATGAGCAATCAACCCCAACAATCCCTTGGATATAAACCTTCATTGGCTCAATCCAATCAGAGCACAGTAATTACCCACTAAACCAACAGTGCCAAAAGTTGGTTGTGTGGTTACCACTCAGCATAGTAAACAGTTTTCCTTGTGTACAGGGAACCATTGGGCTTGTCACAGTGTAGAGTCACCCACAGGCAGAAGGAAGAGGAAAGAATGAAGGAACGAAAGACAGAAGAGGGAATGTAGAGTCACCTGTAGGCAGAAGGACAAGGAATGTATGAAGGAAAGAAAGACAGAAGAGGATGGAAGGCTAAAAGGATGGAGGACAGGAAAGGGCAGACACACGAGAGCAGCACAACATTAATTGAGTGGATGGTATATTTCAATAATAAAAAGGGAGGACTACTTAAGCTGGTATGCTACAGATGCCGTAAATAACAACAATACCAATCATGTGCCACTTACTCAAAAGTCCGACAGCAACTGACACGAGGAGGAGCGCCACGGCTCTGTCCTTAGGGTGGTCACATCGTAGAGTGACCAACATGCCTCTCACCTCAGACGTGGAGTGAATCAGCACAAACACTGAGAAGATGATGACATACCTGCCAACAAACACACAGTTACAACCACTAATACACATGATCATCATTATGTTACCATTTTTTACAAGCATTATTGCAGTGGAAGTCCAGATAACACCACCATAGGGAAAGTTTCCTTAATTTCCTTTTTTTTTTTCTGGAAGATGGCAGGAGGTGAAAGGAGAGGGACTGGGTGGGGTTAAACTGGGGAGGAGATGAGGTGAGAGGAGGTGTAATGGGAGTGGAGGGAATAGGTGCAGTCAGACTGGGAAGGAAGATGTCATATTATAAAGAGATTTCACAAAATAAAAAGATGCCACAATGAATTGAGATGTTACAAAAATGAGAGGGGTCACACAAAGGTTTACGAGACTCCCTATCATCTTCTTACCATTATATTTCTCTGTCAATCTTACACTGTCCATACCAGTAAGGTTTAATAAACATGAGAGATTTTTATGGTATAATTAACAGCTAAACAGAGCATCTTCACACTGTCTTGTATGCAAACAATATACCAGTACCCCCATGAATCTGTTATGACTTGTTCAATGTATGATTATTCATCTGATGACCAGGTTTTCAGCACCAAACCATCCATCATCCAATCCTACATTGCCCCATGAGGAGTGTAGGAGCCCAAGGCTAGGCAGTTGGTTCTGACACTGAGCTAAGATGAGTGACCAGCCTCACTCATCCCTGAGTGGTATTACATGAGCAATCAACCCCAACCACTCCTTGGATATAAACCTTCATTGGCTCAATCCAATCAGAGCACAATAATTACCCACTGAACCACCAGGTGCCAAAAGTTGGTTATGTCGTTACCACTCAGCATAGTAAACAGTTTCCTTGTGTACAGGAAACCATTTGGCTTGTCACTCAGTGTAGAGTCACCCACAGGCAGAAGGAAGAGAAAAGAATGAAGGAACGAAAGACAGAAGAGGGAATAGAATGAAGGAACGAAAGACAGAAGAGGGAATGTATAGTCACCTGTTGGCAGAAGGACAAGGAATGAATGAAAGAAAGAAAGACAGAAGATGATGGAAGGCTAGAAGGAGGGAGGACAGGAAAGGGCAGACACACGAGAGCAGCACAACATCGAGTGAGTGGATGGTATATTTCAATAATAAAAAGGGAGGAATACTTAAGCCAGTATGCTATAGATGCCGTAAATAACAACAATACCAATCATGTGCCACTTACTCAAAAGTCCGACAGCAACTGACACGAGGAGGAGCGCCACGGCTCTGTCCTTAGGGTGGTCACATCGTAGAGTGACCAACATGCCTCTCACCTCAGACGTGGAGTGAATCAGCACAAACACTGGGAAGATGATGACATACCTGCCAACAAACACACAGTTACAACCACTAATACACATGATCATCATTATGTTACCATTTTTTACAAGCATTTTTGCAGTGGAAGTCCAGATGTTATCACCATAGGGAAAGGTTCCTTAATTTCCTTTTTTTTTTTTCTGGAAGATGGCAGGAGGTGAAAGGAGAGGGACTGGGTGGGGTTAAACTGGGGAGGAGATGAGGTGAGAGGTGGTGTAATGGGAGTGGAGGGAATAGGTGCAGTCAGACTGGGAAGGGAGATGTCATAATATAAAGAGAATTCACAAAATAAAAAGATGCCACAATGAATTGAGATGTTAAAAAAATGAGAAGGGTCACACAAAGGTTTACGAGACTCCCTATCATCTTCTCACCATTATATTTCTCTGTCAATCTTACATTGTCCATACCAGTAAGGTTTAATTAACATGAGAGAATTTTATGGTATAACTAACAGCTAAACAGAGCATCTTCACACTGTCTTGTATGCAAACAATATACCAGTACTTTATAAACTTCAAAAATGTATATAATCATAAGGAACTGAGAGCATGCAGAAGTCTGGAAACCTATAAGTACTTTGTTGCTGAATGGGTCAGTGAGTTGTAGCAGACATCAAGCAAGGGAATGCCTCTACACTGAGCATCATAACAGCCAAGGTATTTTAATGAAGTTTGTCTGTTTATGTCCTGAATTATGTAATTTCCATATGAATCCAAATTTGATGAAAGCCCAAATATTTCATATTTATCAAACCTAACCTAACCTACCCTACCGTATCCTTCCCATCCCTAACCTAACCTGAGCTGCAGCTATAACATAATGACATTTCTCTGGTTTTATTTACAGCTGAGAAGTCCAGGATGATGTACTTGTTATGTTTATAACAATGTGAATCTATTCCTCACAAAAACCTTCATAAATTATCATGAAATTTGGTTGAATTTCCTTGGGGTGGAAGTGCACTTGGGTGTTCTAGGATACTACAGCTCCAAGCTAACCAATTGATCATAAAAGCTGCTGAAGGATCAAGTAATGGTTAAGAATTTGTCTAACAGAAGCATAACAGCAACACATGTACATCTCTTTTGAAATTATGTGTCATCTAATAAGTAATACAGTGGAAAAATGACAATCCTTTTCCCCCAAAAATATCTGACCATCATATTATCCAAACCTAACCTTTATCTTTTATCCTTTCAGAAACAGCAACAAAACATGGTAGGGAAACACTGTGATAATTCTGAGTTTGGCTTCATGTGCAAAACATGGTCTGCTGCAGTGGAGAAATGCCTACCCTTGCCCCAACTTAAGAAGAAAATAATCCACATATTGGTTATAGTGTTAGGTATGCAATTTTACACACTAACAGATTCAGTTATGGCTTAGATAACTACCGGTACACAAACCAATGTGTGAATTTTCCCCTGATTTTCACATGTTGTTACCATACGGTACCTAACTGGTCTGCACCTGAAATTTTCCTAAGCCCAGTCTCTATATCTTACATTAAATAATAGTTTAATACAGTATTTAAAACCTTACCTGATATGAAATGTGCAATGCACAATATGTCATGGTGTGAAGGCTGCCAAACCTTGAAGTCGAACCGACTGCTGCTCTCGTTTCCTTATTTGAGCAGCCGAAGGCACCACACCAATTCACCATTCTTTCGATTAACTGGGCGGCCACTGCAAGCAGCGGTTTGTTATTTTCTATTAGGGGACAGAGACGTCACGTACATACCATCTATATGTAGACGTTTCTACAGTCAGTCAGAGGCCGGCCTGTGATTCATTTCAACGTAAATACCGCCAAGTTGGCCGACCAAACAGTGACTCAGCGAGAAGCCGAAATCAAAATACTGTACTGGCATTGTAGGGGTGGTAAATCCAAATTAAGTGTGGCAAATATAAATGTTTATATTGTTCCTCGTGTATAAATAAATGAGTTTTTTTTACTAATATAGTTATAGCGATTGGAGCGTATTTTCCGGTTGAAAATGGGTAAAAAAGAGAATTGCAGACTGCCGTAATGTCAATCTGGATTATCCATAATTATCCATAATTAACCTGTCCCAGATTTGAACAGCGTCAGTACTACGTATATTTTCAGTAAAATAATGTCATATTGCAAGTTAACAAAGGTGTTAAAAATAAAAATAAAAAAACTAAAGGCAGAACCGATCTCTGAACCACCCGCTTATAATGTACGAACGTTACCAATGAGCTATGACACACATTGCTATCTCCGACCTAAATGTGTATTTATAAAATCATGATTGACCCTAATTGACTTTATCTCATTAATTGCTGGCCTATTAAAAAGGTTTATGCCAAACCTTGACAGTGTACAGGTAGCTGTTGTTTGTGTGTAGCTTGTGAGAGAATGGTGATGCGATTGGAGCGTATTTTCCGGTTGAAAATGGGTAAAAAAGAGGATTGCAGACTGCCGTAATGTCAATCTGGATTATCCATAATTAACCTGTCCCAGATTTGAACAGCGTCAGTACTACGTATATTTTCAGTAAAATAATGTCATATTGCAAGTTAACAAAGGTGTTAAAAATAAAAATAAAAGAACTAAAGGCAGTATCGATCTCTGAACCACCCGTTTAAGATGTACAAACGTTGCCAATGAGCTACGACACTCAATATGATATATAACCTAAATGTGTATTTATAAAATCATGATTGACCCTAATTGACTTTATCTCATTAATTGTTGGCCTATTAAAAAGGTTTATGCCAAACCTTGACAGTGTACAGGTAGCTGGTGTTTGTGTGTAGCTTGTGAGAGAATGGTGATGCGATTGTAGCGTATTTTCCGGTTGAAAATGGGTAAAAAAGAGGATTGCAGACTGCCGTAATGTCAATCTGGATTATCCATAATTATCCATAATTAACCTGTCCCAGATTTGAACAGCGTCATTATTACGTATATTGTCAGTAAAATAATGTCATATTGCAAGTTAACAAAGGTGATAAAAATAACAAAACTAAAGACAGAATCGATCTCTGAACCACCCGTATACAACGCGCGAATATTACCAATGAGGCCTCAGCCAAATGGTGTATTTATAAAAGTAAGATTGATCTCGGGATGACTCCGATCACAGACATTAATTACTGGCCTATTAATAAGGTTTACGCCAAACTTTGCTGGTGTGTGTTGATTCGTCCACCTTCCGAAGAAGAGTGGACACTGGCAGATGATGGAAGCCTATCAGAGAAGTGGCGCTTAGATGGTGACATATTCTGGGAGGAACTGGCTTGAGCCAGTTAGCCTACAGTGACGGAAGATTCTAGAAACGATGTAATTTACAGTAGCCACATCTTCGGGGTGAGTCTGGCAGTGGGTGAGTCTGGCAGGTGGTGAGGAGGCAGTCTGCGTGCAGGTGGTCGAAGTCAGAGGGCGTATGGAGATGGTAGAGGGCCTCTACGACATCGGCAAAGTTATCCTCTAAGTACCGGGACTGCTGCTCATGAACTTGGTCCATGGTAAGGGACTGGAGGAATTCGCGAGTCCCGGTACTTAGAGGCGCGAGAGCGGCCGTCACACGTTGCCGATGATCTGAAGGGGAAGAGGGAGAGGGTGGAAGACTTAGCTGCTCAGTCTCCATCTCTTCTGCAGGGAGCAGCCTTGGTTTCTTTCCCTTCTTCTTCTTTTTCTTGGGTGGTGGAGGGGTGAGGGAGAGGCACGAGCCTCCACGATGGCCTGGAGCTCTCCTGCTGGTGCCCCGTCAGTAGAGAGATCAGCGGCTCCAACAACAGCAGTTGTTGGTGGTGAAGGAGAGGAGCGGTCGCCATCGTCATTGTGGATGGAGTTGACGGGAGAGGCGGCCCTCCTCTGAGCTGCTGACGGCGGGCGGCTGTTGCTGAGGTTTGAGGCGTCCATGGGCGGGGCAGAGGTGGTGGTAGAGGAGGAGGCACTCGCTCTGTTTAAAGGAGCGTCGAGCTGCAGCCTTTTCGCGGTGTTGTGCGAGGTTGGGGAGGCTGCAGCTTGGTGGAAAGACGCTCCTGACGAAGGGCTGGCCAAGCATCACGAGCGAAGCTCTGAGGGATGATAAGGCGCGGCATCCCGTTCTTCTCAAAGATCTGGGGGAGTAGAACGAGCAGCGCCGCCTTATCATCGCCACAGAACGCCTTCGCCGTCGCGATGCACATAGCCACGATCGTTTCCACATCTCCCGATGTTGTTGTTGTTGTTGTTAAGATATTTACCCACACCTGGTGGGCACGGGCAAACAAAGAGCCCGTCAGAGAAATTGGCAGAGAAAAGCTCTAAAATTAGAGCAAAGCTCGGCAGACAGGGCAGACTGGAAGAGCAGAGAGGGCAGGGGAACAAGTGCAGAGAGGCTCGGTAAACAGGGCAGTGATGGAAACTAACGCGGAGCAGTGCCCTTCATCAAAGCGGTCACGATGAAGGCAATAGCTGCAACGTCATCAGGGTGGGTCTGGCTGGTGGCAAGAAGACAATCGCGGTGTATGTCGCGGAAAGTGCCAGCATGAAGACGAAAGACGGCATCGACGACGTCCTCAAAGCTGTCCTCAGCTTAGCGATCCTGTTGGACAAGCAGTTCATCGTGCGTCAAGGACTCAAGGAATGCACGAATGCTGTCAGGCATAGGAGGAAGCTGTGCGAGAATTCTCTGGGGCACCGTAGAGGAAGAAGACTTGGCAAGAGGTGTAGACGAGTGTTCTGTCTCCATGGCGACGGATGGTGATCGCTTTTGCTTCTTGCCCTTCTTCTTTTTCTTCGGAGGCTCAGGCTGGACGTCATCCTCGGCGGTTGATAGGGCATCGGCAAGAATGGAGGGTGGAAGGGACGGGAGACGGGGCCCTCTCCTCCTCAGCTGCCGACGGATGGTGGTGTGGTGAAGTGCCGGTCAGCTCGTTTGCTGTGTGTGGCGGACTCGGAGCGTTAGCGGAGGCAGCAGTTGTCCTGTTTCAGAGTGGCGTTCAGCTGCAGCCGTTTCCGCGGTGTTTTGCGGGGATGGAAAGGCTGCAGCGTAGGGGCACGACACTCCTGACGGGGGGCAACACGTGCACCACGGGCGAAATTCGGCGGGATGAAAAGGCGCGGTAGCCCGTTCTTCTTGCAGATTTCAGGGAGAAGAACGAGCATCGCCTCCTTGTCACCACCACAGAAAGCGTTCGCCGTCGCGATGCATATGGTGACAATCGTTTCCACTCCACCAGAACGGCCGAGATCCAGTGGCCGGCGCCACCGGGACGTGGGGCGCCGCCGTGCAAAAGCAGAGCCTTGCACAGCTGCACCCCCGGGCCCGGTGACGTCCTGGCCTCAGGACCCTTAGGCGGCTGGTGTAGATGGAACTCGACTGTCTCCCCCTCGCCTAGGGAGTGCCGAGGGCGCCGTGAAGCGGGATCGGCGATCCCCAAACGGTGTACAAAAGCATCTTCGCCGCTCTCCTGGCGCCTGATGAAGCCGTACCCCGCCCTCACGCTGTACCACTTCACGACCCCAACGATGGTCTGCGCCCTGGTAGACTCCTCACTACCATTGGTGGCCCCCCTCGACGGGTCGTGGGCCGAGTGCACAGAAGAAGGCATGGCTGGGCAGGAGATGCTGCTGGTACTCCTGCTAGACCGGGAATCACATCTCCCGAACATCGAGGATCCTCCGGCCGGCTTCCTCGGGCCGAGGGGCGCCGCCGTGAATGGGCAACGCCCTTCACACCAGCACCTCCCGTCCCGGTGACGCCCTTAGCCTCGGGACCCTTCGGTGTCTGGATGATGTGGAAGACGACCGTCTCGCCCTGGCCTAACGAGAGCGAGGGGAACCGTGAAGAGGGCGCAGCGATCCCGGAGCGGTGCACAAATACATCGGCACCAGTGTCCTGGCGCCGAATGAACCCGTACCCCGCCCTCACGCTGTACTACTTCACGGTCCCTTTGATGGACTGCACTTCTCCTTCAGGCTCTTTTCCAGCGAAATTGCCCTTTATCAGTGCTCATTTACCCAAACCTAACATAAATTTTCGTAATTCAACCCAGCCTTATTTATCCTAACTTGCTTTAAGCTAACCTAACCAGTTTTAAGGTAACCTAACCCAATTTATCCTAACCTAACCTGACCTATCTTCATCGCTAACTATCCTTTTTACAACATAAGTATTGATTGAAAAGTTTATTACTATAATAGTATATAAATTATACGTGCAGATAAGTGCTGATATATGAAAACTATAGTAAAGAAAAAGTAGGCCCACGCAGGGCTCCTACCTTAACTCCTTACAGACCGCTGGCGGCGCACGTCGTGGTTTTGGGCCCCTGGCGGCTCGACCCTCGGCCCTCCAGATGGGGCAGGGAGGCCCTGTTTTTGCTCGGGGCGGGAACGGCACTCTTAGAATCTCACACTGCCATGTGCTTTCCACGGAAGGGTCGCGGACACACCGGTCCGAGCTCTAGTCATCCCGAGGGGCAGAGGCACCCGCCATAACGGGAGCGACTCGGCCTGGGAAGGGAGAGAAAGCGGGGGCCCCCGCAGCGACGGTCACGCGGCGGCAACGGCGGCGGTGCTCGGGGGGGTGGCGTGGGAGGCGGCTGCCCGGCTTCAGAGAGGCAGTAGGCACAGACGACAAAGACGACGGCGGGGGGGGGGGGCTGAGCACCCGCTCCGGAGCGCGAGCACGGCCCGAGAACTGCTGCAGCCGCCGCCGCCGCCGGCCGGAACCCACCACCGACCACCTGACCGCCCCACACCACACCACCACACCAGGGACACCACCACCACCGCCAGTGACGCCACCACGACGACACACCCGCACCCTGGGCCCCCTCCCGCCACCTCGCCGCCCCCTGGATGCCTCCTATCGAGGCCCAGTCCAGCGGCCACGATCAGGCTCCGCTTCCTGCACAGGCCCGACTGACCCGACCCTCAGTGGCCCACCACAGGGCCACGGGGCCACCGTGGAGCCGCCTGTGCCAACCTGGGGTCGCCTGGGCTACACCGTGCCTGCTGGGGCCACCCCAGGTTCGTTGGGTCCACCGCCAGACCGCTGGGGCCATCTTGGGGTGACTTGGGGGGATAGATAGATAGAAAGATAGATGGATACATAGATAGATGGATGGATAGATAGATAGATAGGTAGACGGATAGATAAACAGATAGATAGTTTGATAGTTGGGTTGAGAGATGGATGGATAGATAGATAGATAAATGGATAGATAGATAGATCGATAGATAGGTAGATCGATAGATAAATTGATATAGACAGACAGATAGATTGAGAGATAGATGGATGGATGGCTAGATATTTAGATAGATAAATGGACAGATAGATAGATCGATAAGTAGATAGATCGATCGATAGATTGATCGATAGGTTGATGGATAGATAATTACATGAGATGATGAATAGATAGGTGGATGGATGGATTGATAGATAAATGGATAGGTAGATAGATAGATAGATAGATGGATAGGTAGATAGATAGATAGATAGATGGATAGGTAGATAGATAGATAGATAGATGGATAGGTAGATAGATAGATAGATAGATGGATGGATAGATAGATAGATAGATAGGTACAGTAGATAGATGGACAGAGATAGATATAGATAGATGGATGAATGGATAGATAGATAGATTGAAAGATTGATGAATGGCTAGATAGCTGAATAGTTTGGGCCGAGTAGGGACAGACCGGGAGGCGCCAAGGACCAAAGGGGCAGACGTCTACACTCACACGTCGTCAGGAGGTAACTGAAGACTCACGGAATACCCCGGACGAGCCAGACAAGTCGACTCCCTCTTGGTGGCGGGGCTTCTGAGATGGTAAAACTCTAAACAATGCAGTGTTTTTTTCTGTAACGAAACGAACCTTTCTATCATCCATTTGTTTTTTTTTTTCCCCTTCTCGCTACTTGTACTACTGACGGTGGTGTTGTACACGACACTGGGAGTGCCAGAGGGACAGTGTGAGACTAACTAGGAGAGTATATGTGAGTGGCCACGGCGTCCCTGGGTGGCCCAGGTGGCCCGATGCCACCACGGTGACGCCTGGGCCACTGCAGGGCCCATGCGTTACCACAACATCGGTGTGGCCACCCCTGGTCCGTCAGTGCCACCTGAGGGCCTCCATGGCAATCCCAGAGGCATTAGGGCCAGTATTGGGCTGCTAGGGTCACTGCAGGGCCGACAGGGCCACCCCGGGGCTGCATGAGCCACTGTGGCAGTGCCACGGTCATCCCAGGGCCACTGGGCCAACCCGTGGCCACCGGGACCACCGTAGGGCCGCGTGGGCCACTCTGTGCCTACTGGGGCCACCAAATGACTGCTGCAGCCACACAGGGACCACCTCTGCCACCACAGGGCCACGGGGCCACCGTGGAGCCGCCGGGGCCAACCTGGGATCACCTGGGCCACACCTGGCCTACTGGGGCCACCCCAGGTTCGTTGTGGCCAACGCCAGACCGCTGGAGCCACCTTGGGGTGACTTTGGGGATAGATAGAAAGATAGATGGATACACAGATGGATGGATAGATAGATAGATAGATAGGTCGATGGATAGATAAGTAGATAGATAGATAATTAGGTAGAGATGGATGAGTAGATAGATAAATGGATAGATAGATAGATCGATAGATAGGTAGATCGATCGATAAATTGATATAGATAGATAGAGACAATGATGGATAGATAGATGGATGGATGGATAGATATTTGGATAGATAAACCCGCCCAGGCCCTCATAAACCCGCTGAGGCCCTCATAAACCCGCTGTGACCCTCAAAAACCCGCCCAGGCCCTGAGAAACTCGCCCAGGCTTTCATAAACCCACCCAGCCCCTTATACACACACCCAGGCCCTCATGAACCCACCCTGCCCCTCATAAATCCGCCAACGTCCTCATAAACCCGTCCTAGCCCTCATAAACACTCCCAGGCCTTCAGGAACCCGCCCAGGCCTTCAGGAACCCGCCCCGGCCATCATAAAGCCGCCCAGGCCCTAATCAACCGAACCATGCCCTCATAAACCCCCTCAGGCCTTCGTAAACTCGCCCACATACTCATAAACCCCCCCACATAGTCATAAACCCTTCCAGGCCTTCATAAACCCGCCCAGGTCTTCATAAGCCCGCCCAGGCCTTCAGGAACCCGCCCAGGCCTTCACGAACCCGCCCATACCATCATAAATCCGCCCAGGCCCTAATCAACCGAACCATGCCCTCATAAACCCCCCAGGCCCTCGTAAACTACCCCCCCACATACTCATAAACCCCCCCACATAGTCATAAACCCACCCCGGCCCTCATCAACCCGCCCTGGCCCTCATAAACCCGCCTAGGCCGTCATAAATCCGCCCAGACCCTTAGAAGATATTTTTCATATATCATCACTTATCTGCACGTATAATTTATATACTATTGTAGTAATAAACTTTCCAATCAATACTTATGTTGTAAAAAGTATAGTTAGCGCTGGAGATAGGTAAGGTTAGGTTACGATAAATTGGGTTAGGTTACCTTAAAACTGGTTAGGTTGGCTTAAAGCAAGTTAGGATAAATAAGGCTGGGTTTAATTACGAAAATTTATGTTAGGTTGGGATAAATGAGCATTGATACAGGGCAATTTCGCTGAAAAAGAGCGTCCTAAGATGGCGTTTGTCAGTCTTCGCGCATAGGTTAGGATGAGTTGGGTTAGGTTAGCATAAAATGAGTTACGTTAGTTTGAAATAGGTTAGGTTACGTTCGGAGACATAAGGTTGGCTTGTTACGACAGTTTAGGTTAGGTTTGTTCAAGTAGGCCTGCAAGGGGAATCTCGATCGTATATGGCGCTCTAAGATGGCGTCCATCTGTCTTCGTGCACAGCAAATTCCAAGGGCAATTTCGCTGAAAGAGCGTTCTAAGATGGCGTTTGTCAGGCTTCGCTCAGAGGTTAGGATGAGTTTGGTTAGGTTAGTATAAAATGGGTTAGGTTAGCTAAAATAGGTTTGGTAACGTTAGGAGAAATAAGGTTAGCTTGTTGCTTAAGTTTCGGCTAGGTTTGTTCAAGTAGGCCTGCAAGGGGAATTTCGATCGTATTTATTTGGCGCTCTAAGATGGCGCCCTTCCCTCCGTGAACAGCGGAATAGTCGCTGTTCATGAACAAACACCGCTTTTTAAAGCATTTTTCATATTAAAATTTAAAAACTAACTCTCTCACAAGCTTCAGACGAATAGCAGCTACCTGTACAGCGTCAAGGTTTTCCAGAAACCTTAGTAATAGGCCAGCAATTAATCAGATAAACCCCCCTAAATCATTAGTTTGATATATCATAGTTACCCCTTTAAAAATTGTTTTCTGTAATTGACTTTGGAGTAAACATAGAAAATGCTAATCTCGACGCGGCACTCAATCTTGTTAGTTTAAAGATAATTGACCTTATCTGATTAATTGCTGGCCTATTACTAAAGTTTATGGAAAACCTTTACGCTGTACAGGTAGCTGCTATTCGTGTGAAGCTTGTGAGAGAGTTAGTTTTTAAATTTTAATATGAAAAGTGCTTTAAAAAGCGGTGTTTGTCCATGAACAGCGACTATTTTGCTGTGCACGAAGAGAGAGGGACGCCATCTTAGAGCGCCATATACGATCGAAATTCCCCTTGCAGTCCTACTTGAACAAACCTAACCTAAACTTATGTAACAAGCTAACCTTATTTCTCCTAACGTTACCTAACCTATTTTAGACTAACCTAACCCATTTTATGCAAACCTAACCCAACTCATCTTAACCTCTGAGCGAAGCCTGACAAACGCCATCTTAGAACGCTCTTTCAGCGAAATTGCCCTTGGAATTTGCTGTGCACGAAGACAGATGGACGCTATCTTAGAGCGCCATATACGATCGAAGATTCCCCTTGCAGGCCTACTTGAACAAACGTAACCTAAACTTTCGTAACAAGCCAACCTTATGTCTCCTAACGTAACCTAACCTATTTTAAACTAACGTAACCCATTTTATGCTAACCTAACCCAACTCATCCTAACCTATGCGCAAAGACTGACAAACGCCATTTTAGGACGCTCTTTTTCAGCGAAATTGCCCTGTATCAATGCTCATTTATCCCAACCTAACATAAATTGTCCTAATTCAACGCAGCCTTATTTATCCTAACTTGCTTTAAGCCAACCTAACCAGTTTTAAGGTAACCTAACCTAATTTATCGTAACCTAACCTTACCTATCTCCAGCGCTCACTATCCTTTTTATACAACATAAGTATTGATTGGAAAGTTTATTACTACAATAGTATATAAATTATACATGAAGATAAGTGCATATATATGAATAAATCGTAAAGAAAAAGTAGGACTTTACAAAGCAGTCTAGCGATTTTTTTTGCTGACTAACAGCACTGAAGCCCAAAGCGTCAGTGTTTGTTCAACCTGTGTGGGGGGTGATAGTGCACGTTGAAACTGCAAGTGAAAATTGTTTCCTGGCGTTGTTGGTAGAAGGTTAATTGTGTTATATTTTTGCTAATGAAACATAAGAGGTGTAATAAGATTTATTGATGAAGGAGAAATGAAGAAAAAATATTGAATAGAGAGAAAAACGACGTGAAATTTAAGTGCGTATTATTTCGTTCATGGTGACCATATTGCGTTTCTCACATTGCCCCTGTTTTCTTATTATATCTAACCCTGTAAGGTTATTGTTGTCTCACGAAATACAGCAATTGTATTCGTGAATAAAATATTGACAAGAAGTGGAAGAAAATGTAGAATTTTCGTATGTTACCGATTGTAATAAAGTTGGTGCCGATGTGCTTCCCCATTGATTATGTGTCGTTTGTATGAAATCATTGTATTCTGATAATGCTGTTGTGTATAGAAATAATAATACACATTTAATAATAAGGGAAATTTAGTGATTAGAAAAGAAAGTGCCCGGAAGCTGCATTATCGTAAACTGGATGTGGTTAGGTGTTGGCCAAAATTGATTTGTACCATTGCTAATCCTTTTTTTAGGGGGAAGATGTTTAATTTATTCAGGAGTGGATTAGCATAAGGCCTTAAGCGCCACTGCGGCTAATATGGAGTTAGGTATACCATTCTCTTCCTGAATCCTTCCTTTATACAGCCATGTGATCATAGCAATATGGTTGAAAATCGTACTTTGATCGGCCTTATACATTTTTTGCGACACTGTCAATTTTGGGGGTTGATTTTCTCCTTTTTAAAATAAAATGGCATTTAGGGCTGTATGCAAATCCACTCATTTGTTGATATAACCATTATTACACACGGAACTGAAGAGAATAGTGAGCAGAATCTGAAAATAGCTGAAAAATGTGCCTCACCATTGTGGTTAATGAGTATAGTCGAAACGTTGGGGATAGAATAATTATTACAGTTGTATTGTAAAGGAAACGGTGAACGAAAGCACGCAATCAGAAAATGTTGCGGTTTGCTACACACCACTCTGGTCAAGTGCTGCATATCAGCACTAGGCGAGTAAAAATTAGATATAGGTAAATATCGGTTTTCTGCCCCTACTGCTTTTTCCCACGAAACTTAGGTTTATCTGATGGATTGTGATGTGATTCGATTTTGATCATCATTTCGGTCGGAATTAACCAGATTTTGATATATGACCCCATCCCCCTGAAATAATTTGGGACGTGTTTCGGACGCTTTCGGGACGTGTTCCGGACGCGTTCGGGACGCGTTCCGGACGCGTTCGGGACGCGTTTCGGACGCGTTCGGGACGCGTTCCGGACGCGTTCGGGACGCGTTTCGGACGCGTTCCGGACGCGTTTGGGGCGCGTTTCGGACGCGTTCGGGGCGCGTTTCGGCCGCGTTCGGGGCGCGTTTCGGAAGCGTTCGGGACGCGTTTCGGCCGCGTTCGGGTCGCGTTTCGGCCGCGTTCGGGACGCGTTTCGGACGCGTACGGGGCGCGTTCCGGACGCGTACGGGCGCGTTCCGGACGCGTTCCGGACGCGTACGGGGCGCGTTCCGGACGCGTACGGGGCGCGTTCCGGTCGCGTACGGGGCGCGTTCCGGTCGCTTACGGGGCGCGTTCCGGTCGCGTACGGGGCGCGTTCCGGACGCGTACGGGGCGCGTTCCGGACGCGTACGGGGCGCGTTCCGGACGCGTAAGGGGCGCGTTCCGGACGCGTACGGGGCGCGTTCCGGTCGCTTACGGGGCGCGTTCCCGAAGCGCGTACGGGCGCGTTCGGACGCGTGCGGGCGCGTTCGGACAGCGTACGGGCGCGTTCCGGACAGCGTACGGGCAAGCGTTCCGGGACGCGTTCCACCGGAGCGGAGGCGCGTTCCGGACGCGACCGGGCGTGTTCGGACCACGCGCAGGCGCGTTCGAGACCAGCGCTCGCCTCGAACGCGACCGGTACAGCGGCGCGACGACGCGAACGCGACCCGCGACCGGACGCGCGACCGCGCGACCGGGCACGACCCGCAGCGACAGGGCGCGACCCGCACGGACGCGACCGACACGCAGCGACCGGCAGGCGGCCAGACGGAGCCCGCAAGCGACCGGAACGCGACCCGCAAGCGACCGGGACGCGACCCGCAAGCGACCGGGACGCGACCGGCAAGTGACCGGCACGCGACCGGGACGCGACCCGCAAGCGACCGGGACGCGACCGGCAGGCGACCGGCCTGCGACCGGGACGCGACCGGCAAGCGACCGGGACGCGACCGGCAGGCGACCGGGACGCGACCGGCAGGCGACCGGGACGCGACCGGGACGCGACCGGCAGGCGACCGGGACGCGACCGGCAGGCGACCGGGACGCGACCGGGACGCGACCGGCAGGCGACCGGGACGCGACCGGCAGGCGACCGGGACGCGACCGGCAGGCGACCGGCACGCGACCGGGACGCGACCGGTACGCGACCGGCAAGCGACCGGGACGCGACCGGCAGGCGACAGGGACGCGACCGGGACGCGACCGGCAAGCGACCGGCTACCGACCGGGACGCGACCGGCACGCGACCGGCACGCGACCGAGACGCGACCGGCACGCGACCGAGACGCGACCGGCAGACGACCGGGACGCGACCGGCAGGCGACCGGTATGCGACCTGGACGCGACCGGCAGGCGACCGGGACGCGACCGGCGTGCGACCGGGACGCGACCGGCAGACGACCTGGACGCGACCGGCAGGCGACCGGGACGCGACCGGGACGCGACCGGCAGGCGACTGGGACGCGACCGGCAGGCGACCGGGACGCGACCGGCAGGCGACCGGGACGCGACCGGCAGGCGACAGGGACGCGACCGGGACGCGACCGGCAAGCGACCGAGACGCGACCGGCTACCGACCGGGACGCGACCAGCACGCGACCGGAACGCGACCGGCAAGCGACCGGCACGCGACCGGCACGCGACCGGGACGCGACCGGCACGCGACCGGGACGCGACCGGCAGGCGACCGGCACGCGACTGGCACGCGACCGGGACGCGACCAGGACGCGAACGGCACGCGACCGGGACGCGACCGTGGCGCGACTGGCAGGCGACCGGGACGCGACCGGTAGGCGACCGGGACGCGACCGGCACGCGACCGGGACGCGACCGGCAAGCGACCGGGACGCGACCGGGACGCGACCGGGACGCGACCGGCAAGCGACCGGGACGCGACCGGCAGGCGACCGGGACGCGACCGGCAAGCGACTGGCACGCGACCGGGACGCGACCGGCACGCGACCGGGACGCGACCGGGACGCGACCAGGACGCGACCGGCAGGCGACCGGGACGCGACCGGCAGGCGACCGGGACGCGACCGGCACGCGACCGGGACGCGACCGGCACGCGACCGAGACGCGACCGGCACGCGACCGAGACGCGACCGGCACGCGACCGGGACGCGACCGGCACGCGACCGGGACGCGACCGGCAGGCGACCGGGACGCGACCGGCAGGCGACCGGGACGCGACCGGCAGGCGACCGGGACGCGACCGGCACGCGACCGGCACGCGACCGGCAGGCGACCGGGACGCGACCGGCAGGCGACCGGGACGCGACCGGGACGCGACCGGGACGCGACCGGCAGGCGACCGGGACGCGACCGGCAGGCGACCAGGACGCGACCGGCACGCGACCGGGACGCGACCGGTAGGCAACAGTGACGCGACCGGGACGCGACCGTTAGGCAACAGGGACGCGACTGGCAGGCGACCGAGACGCGACCGGCTACCGACCGGGATGCGACCAGCACGCGACCGGAAAGCGACCGGAACGCGACCGGGACGCGACCGGCAGGCGACCGGGACGCGACCGGCACGCGACCGGGACGCGACCGGCACGCGACCGAGACGCGACCGGCAGGCGACCGGGACGCGACCGGCAGGCGACCGGTATCCGACCGGGACGCGATCGGCAGGCGACCGGGACGCGACTGGGACGCGACCAGCAGGCGACCGGCACGCGACTGGGACGCGACCGGCGTGCGACCGGGACGCGACCGGCATGCGACCGGGACGCGACCGGCACGCGACCGGGACGCGACCGGCACGCGACCGGGACGCGACCGAGACGCGACCGGCACGCGACCGAGACGCGACCGGCAGACGACCGGGAC
>NW_027642056.1:0-27500 GCF_032717465.1 Coenobita brevimanus
TGTTGTTTCGGCGCTAACATCCACTCGGTAGAAAGTTAAATTTTTGGTGGTGAGTCGCCAAAAACATTTGCTGTTCACTGTTCATGGGACTAGGTTTAAATGCGCGCCAATGTCTTCCCATTCTACATGAGATATACGTACTGTATAGAGGTTCTTTATTTTTCTAACGTATGCTTAAACAGTACAGTATATTTATCCTTTTGCTGCATGTACTGTGTTAGTACCAGTGATGTTCGTGTTCTGTTCATTCTTGAATGTCTTGTTACTGTAGAACAAACTCGTACGAACAGTTAAAGACTAAAATGAACGAAATAGCACTCAAAATATCGTCTGAAATAAAATAAAACATGAGTATCAATATTTACGAGAAGGCGCGCTGATGGAGCGCGCCTGGTCTTTTTTTACGCTGTTTACGGTGTTAGTAATCGTGATGTTGGCTGTTTGCTCATTATTTTATACTCATTTTATTGCAGGACAAACACTTACGAAGAAAAAGAGACTAAAATGAATAAAATAGCACAAAAAATAACGTCGAAAATACAGTATACACATTTACACCAGCTGCCTATGTTTTTTCACACGTTATTGTTCATTGTGTTATTGTATTGGTAATGCTGTATTCCGTTCAACCTTAAATGCATGTAGCCTTATAGAAAATCACACTGAGAACAATATGATACGTAAATGAATAATGTAGCACGAAAAATAAGGCCAGAAATAAGAAAAGTATAAACAAATGTGAAAAATTATGCGATGCCTGGCAACCCCGGCTGACATTGACGTGTAGATTGGCGTAGGGGAGCGATGAAAGAGAGAGTTGAAAATAGAGAATGCCTACTAGTTTAATGGAGGAGGAGGAGAGGAGAGAGATAAGCAAGGAGAAGGTTGGAGCTGACTGAGACAAGAAAAAAAGACGATAAAGAGATTTAAAAAACAGAACGAAATGATGTAAAAAATTTAGGTTCTGCAATTCCTCTCATGCCTTCGTCACTGTGCCGTTGTTTATCGTTCAGTGTCTTTATTTGTTCCCACCCTCTCTCTCTCTCTCTCTCTCCTGTAATCCTCCGCCCCCCCCATTACCCTCTCTCCCCTTCCTTTCTCTCTCTCTAATCGCTTCCCCACTTTACACCTCAATCAATTTTCTCACCACCCTTCTCTTTGCTTCGTTTCTCCTCTCTTTGTCTTCTCTCCTCCCACTTTCGTGTCTCTCCTTTCCCTCCTTTTTTCCCTTTATCTTTTCTTTCACGTTTTTCTCTTTTCTTTCTCCCTTCTCTTTCTCTCCCTTCTTTCCCTTTTCCCCGTGTATTTCTTTTCCTCTTCTCTTTTCGACATCTCCCTACACTTCCTCTTTCTTATGTCGTCTGTGTTCTTTCCTGTAGCCTACCTCCTTTCCCCCTTTCATCTCCTCTTTTTTCCCTTTTGCTTTCTTTTCCTTCCCTTTCCTGTTGTTTCTCTTTCTCTCTCCAGGTAACGGAAATTAACTCAGCTACAGTACCAAGCAGACGTTCAACCAGTGAGAAGTATAACGAGTTAATAAATATAATACACGGAGGCCAAGATAGATATATTCCTTCAAAGCCGTTTAGAACTAATAATTCGGAACCTAGATGGTTAAACAACAGATTAAAATCTCTCATAGGCCAAAGGAAAGGAATATATAGAAAAATAAAACGTGGAGAGGAACACTTACGTAACCGGTACACAATTTTAAATAGAGAAGTAAAGAGGGAGATAAGAAAAACAAAGAGAAGTTATGAAATTAAGGTTGCCAGTGAATCAAAAGAAAACCCCAAGGGTTTTTATCAAATGTACCGAACGAAAAATAAAGACAGGATAGGACCACTCAGAACAGAATCAGGTGACATTACCAGTGAAGATAAAGAAATGTGCTCCATCCTAAATAATTATTTCATATCAGTATTCACCAAGGAAAATCTAGACCTGGTCCCTCAAGCAGCAAATATTTACCATGAGAATACGGAAAATATTCTTAGTAAAATAACCATTAGTAAGGAGGACGTATTGAAAGAAATTAATAAGTTAAAACCTCAAAAATCGCCAGGTCCGGACGATATATATGCAAAAATTATAAAAGAAACCAAAGAAGAATTATGTCAGCCACTTTTAACGTTATTTAATGACTCTTTAAGTTCAGGAGAAGTTCCAGAGGCGTGGAAAACCGCAAACGTAGTGCCCATCTTTAAAAAGGGTGATAAATCAGCTGCGTCGAATTATCGTCCGATAAGTCTAACGTCAATAGTAGGAAAGATGTTAGAGTCAATTTTGGCAAATAAGATTAGAGAACACTTAGAAAGATTTAATCTTATAAACGAAAGTCAGCACGGATTCAGGCAAGGACGATCCTGCCTCACAAATTTGTTGTCATTCTACTCGGAGGTCTATGAGGCAGTAGATAGCGATAAAGCTTACGATGTTATTTATCTGGACTTTAGTAAAGCTTTTGATAGGGTCCCACACGAAAGGTTAGTTAGAAAGGTTCGAGCACACGGTATAGACGGCGATATCTTAAAATGGATAGAATCCTGGCTGAAAGAACGAAAGCAGAGAGTATTAATAAATGGAACTAAGTCGGACTGGGGATTAGTAACTAGCGGTGTACCACAGGGTTCAGTACTCGGTCCCTTATTATTTATCATATATATAAATGATCTAGACTTAGGAGTCAATAGCAGCATCAGCAAATTTGCCGACGATACAAAAATAGGGCGTATCATTAACTCGACTGACGATTGCCATAACTTACAGAAAGACCTCGATACATTGTCCAAATGGTCTAAAACTTGGCAAATGGAATTTAACGTTGAAAAATGTAAAGTACTTAACGTAGGCAAGACCATTGGAGATACTAAATACAGCTTAGATAACAAAGAAATTAGCAAATCGGAATGCGAGAGAGATCTAGGAGTTATGATTAGTAACGACCTTAAACCTAGGCAACAGTGTATTAATGCGAGAAATAAAGCAAATAGGGTCCTAGGATTTATTTCGAGAAGCGTGAGCAATAGATCATCTAAAGTAATACTAAAACTTTATCTAGCATTAGTAAGGCCACATTTAGACTACGCAGTACAATTCTTGTGTCCTTACTATAGAATGGATATTAATTCGTTAGAAAATGTACAGAGAAGAATGACTAAAATGATACATGACGTCCGGAACCTGTCATATGAAGACAGACTGAAAAGACTAAGTCTGCATTCGCTAGAGAGGCGTAGAGTAAGGGGAGACTTAATTGAGGTGTTTAAGTGGATGAATGGTATAAATAAGGGAGATATTAGCAAGGTACTTAAAGTGAGCATACAGGATAGAACTAGAAATAATGGTTTCAAACTAGAAAAATTCCGTTTCAGTAAGGAAATCGGTAGAAATTGGTTTGGTAATAGAGTAGTAGACGAATGGAATAAGCTACCTAGTAAAGTAGTTGCTGCCTCTTCCATTGAGAGTTTCAAGCATAGGCTGGCGTTCGCCAACGATCTCCCTGTGGGTGCTGGCGTTCGCCAACAATCTCCCTGTGGTTGCTGGCGTTCGCCAACGATCTCCCTGTGGTTGCTGGCGTTCGCCAACGATCTCCCTGTGGGTGCTGGCGTTCGCCAACGATCTCCCTGTGGGTGCTGGCTTTCGCCAAAGATCTCCCTGTGGGTGCTGGCATTCGCCAACGATCTCCCTGTGGGTGCTGACGTTCGCCAACGATCTCCCTGCGGGTGATGGCGTTCGCCATCGATCTCCCTGCGGGTGCTGGTGTTCGCCATCGATCTCCCTGCGGGTGCTGGCGTTCGCCAACGATATCGCTGCGGCTGCTGGCGTTCGCCAACGATATCGCTGCGGCTGCTGGCGTTCGCCAACGATCTCGCTCCGGCTGCTGGCGTTCGCCAACGATCTCGCTGTGGCTGCTGGCGTTCGCCAACGATCTCGCTGCGGCTGCTGGCGTTCGCCAACGATCTCCCTGTGGGTGCTGGGGTTCGCCAACGATCTCGCTGCGGCTGCTGGCGTTCGATAACGATCTCGCTCCGGTTGCTGGCGTTCGCCAACGATCTCGCTCCGGCTGCTGGCGTTCGCCAACGATCTCGCTCCGGCTGCTGGTGTTCGCCAACGATCTCCCTGCGGTTGCTGGCGTTCGCCAACCATCTCCCTGCGGCGGCTGGCGTTCGCCAACGATCTCGCTGCGGCTGCTGGCGTTCGCCAACGATCTCGCTGCGGCTACTGGCGCTCGCCAACGATCTCGCTGCGGCTGCTGGCGTTCACCAACGATCTCGCTGCGGCTGCTGGTGATCGCCAACGATCTCGCTGCAGCTGCTGGCGTTCGCCAACGATCTCCCTGCGGCTGCTGTCGTTCGCAAACCATCTCCCTGCGGCTGCTGCCGTTCGCCAACCATCTCCCTGCGACTGCTGCCGTTCGTAAACCATCTCCCTGTGGCTGCTGCCGTTCGCAAACGTGTTGCTGTTTCGTGGTTCGTGGTTCGTGGTTCGTCTTTGGTTGGTTGGTGTTGGTTGGTGTTGGTTGGTTGGTGTTGATTGGTTGGTGTTGGTTGGTTGGTGTTGGTTGGTTGGTGTTGGTTGGTGTTGGTTGGTTGGTGTTGGTTGTTGGTTGGTTGGTGTTGGTTGGTTGGTGTTGGTTGGTGTTGGTTGGTTGGTGTTGGTTGGTGTTGGTTGGTTGGTGTTGGTTGGTGTTGGTTGGTTGGTGTTGGTTATTGTTGGTTGGTTGGTGTTGGTTGGTTGGTGTTGGTTGGTTGGTTTTGGTTGGTGTTGGTTGGTTGGTGTTGGTTGGTTAGTGTTGGTTGGTGTTGGTTGGTTGGTTGGTGTTGGTTGGTTGGTTGGTGTTGGTTGGTTGGTGTTGGTTGGTTGGTGTTGGTTGGTTGGTGTTGGTTGGTTGGTGTTGGTTGGTTGGTGTTGGTTGGTGTTGGTTGGTTGGTGTTGGTTGGTTGGTGTTGGTTGGTTGGTGTTGGTTGGTTAGTTGGTGTTGGTTGGTGTTGGTTGGTTGGTGTTGGTTGGTTGGTGTTGGTTGGTTGGTGTTGGTTGGTTGGTGTTGGTTGGTGTTGGTTGGTTGGTTGGTGTTGGTTGGTGTTGGTGTGGGTTGGTTGGTTGGTGTTGGTTGGTTGGTTGGTGTTGGTTGGTTGGTGTTGGTTGGTTGGTGTTGGTTGGTTGGTTGATGTTGGTTGGTTGGCGTGGGTTGGTTGGTTGGTGTTGGTTGGTTGGTTGGTGATGTTTGGTTGGTTGATGTGGGTTGGTTGGTTGGCGTGGGTTGGTTGGTTGATGTTGGTTGGTTGGTGTGGGTTGGTTGGTTGGTGTTGGTTGGTTGGTGTTGGTTGGTTGGTTGGTGTTGGTTGGTTGGTGTTGGTTGGTTGGTTGGTGTGGGTTGGTTGGTTGGTGTTGGTTGGTTGGTGTTGGTTGGTTGGTTGGTGATGTTTGGTTGGTTGGTGTGGGTTGGTTGGTTGGCGTGGGTTGGTTGGTTGATGTTGGTTGGTGTTGGTTGGTTGGTTGGTTGGTGTGGGTTGGTTGGTTGGTGTTGGTTGGTTGGTGTGGGTTGGTTGGTTGGTGTGGGTTGGTTGGTTGGTGTGGGTTGGTTGGTTGGTGTTGGTTGGTTGGTGTGGGTTGGTTGGTTGGTGTGGGTTGGTTAGTTGGTGTTGGTTGGTTGGTTGGTGTGGGTTGGTTGGTGTGGGTTGGTTGGTGTTGGTTGGTGTTGGTTGGTTGGTGTTGGTTGGTTAGTTGGTGTTGGTTGGTTGGTGTTGGTTGGTTGGTGTTGGCTGGTGTTGGTTGGTTGGTATTATTTGGTTATTGGTTGGTTGGTGTTGTCTGGTGTTGGTTGGTTGGTGTGGGTTGGTTGGTGTGGGTTGGTTGGTTGGTGTTGGTTGGTTGGCGTGGGTTGGTTGGTTGGTGTTGGTTGGTTGGTGTTGGCTGGTGTTGGTCGGTATTATTTGGTTGATATTGGTTGGTTGGTGTTGTTTGGTGTTGGTTGGTTGGTGTGGGTTGGTTGGTTGGTGTGGGTTGGTTGGTTGGTGTTGGTTGGTTGGTGTTGGTTGGTTGGTGTTGGTTGGTTGGTGTTGGTTGGTTGGTGATGTTTGGTTGGTTGATGTGGGTTGGTTGGTTGGCGTGGGTTCTTTGGTTGATGTTGGTTGGTTGGTTGATGTTGGTTGGTTGGTTGGTGTTGGTTGGTTGGTGTTGGTTGGTTGGTGTTGGTTGGTTGGTTGGTGTTTGTTGGTTGGTTGGTGTTGGTTGGTTGGTGTTGGTTGGTTGGTGTGGGTTGGTTGGTTGGTGTTGGTTGGTTGGTTGGTGTGGGTTGGTTGGTGTTGGTTGATTGGTTGGCGTGGGTTGGTGGCGTGGGTTGGTTGGTTGATGTGGGTTGGTTGGTTGATGTGGGTTGGTGTGGGTTGGTTGGTGTTGGTTGGTTGGTTGGTGTGGGTTGGTTAGTTGGTGTTGGTTGGTTGGTTGGTGTGGGTTGGTTGGTTGGTGTGGGTTGGTTGGTTGATGTTGGTTGGTTGGTGTTGGTTGGTTGGTGTGGGTTGGTTAGTTGGTGTTGGTTGGTTGGTGTGGGTAGATTGGTTGGTGTGGGTTGGTTAGTGTGGGTTGGTTGGTGTTGGTTGGTTGGTGCTGGATGGTTGGTGTTGGTTGGTTGGTGTTGGTTGGTTGGTGTTGGCTGGTGTTGGTTGGTTGGTATTATTTGGTTGATATTGGTTGGTTGGTGTTGTTTGGTGTTGGTTGGTTGGTGTGGGTTGGTTGGTTGGTGTTGGTTGGTTGGCGTGGGTTGGTTGGTTGGTGTTGGTTGGTTGGTGTTGGCTGGTGTTGGTTGGTATTATTTGGTTGATATTGGTTGGTTGGTGTTGTTTGGTGTTGGTTGGTTGGTGTTGGTTGGTTGGTTGGTGTTGGTTGGTTGGCGTGGGTTGGTTGGTTGGTGTTGGTTGGTTGGTTGGTGTTGGTTGGTTGGTTGGTGATGTTTGGTTGGTTGATGTGGGTTGGTTGGTTGGCGTGGGTTCTTTGGTTGATGTTGGTTGGTTGGTTGATGTTGGTTGGTTGGTTGATGTTGGTTGGTTGGTTGATGTTGGTTGGTTGGTTGGTGTTTGTTGGTTGGTTGGTGTGGGTTGGTTGGTGTGGGTTGGTTGGTTGGTGTGGGTTGGTTGGTTGGTGTTGGTTGGTTGGTTGGTGTGGGTTGGTTGGTGTTGGTTGATTGGTTGGCGTGGGTTGGTGGCGTGGGTTGGTTGGTTGATGTGGGTTGGTTGGTTGATGTGGGTTGGTTGGTTGATGTGGGTTGGTTGGTTGATGTGGGTTGGTGTGGGTTGGTTGGTTGGTGTGGGTTGGTTGGTTGGTGTTGGTTGGTTGGTGTTGGTTGGTTGGTGTTGGTTGGTTGGTGTCGGTTGGTTGGTTGGTTGGTGTTGGTTGGTTGGTGTTGGTTGGTTGGTGTTGGTTGGTTGGTGTTGGTTGGTTGGTGTGGGTTGGTTAGTTGGTGTTGGTTGGTTGGTTGGTGTGGGTTGGTTGGTTGGTGTGGGTTGGTTAGTGTGGGTTGGTTGGTGTTGGTTGGTTGGTGCTGGATGGTTGGTGTTGGTTGGTTAGTTGGTGTTGGTTGGTGTTGGTTGGTTGGTGTTGGCTGGTGTTGGTTGGTTGGTATTATTTGGTTGGTTGGTTGGTGTTGGTTGGTTGGTGTTGGCTGGTGTTGGTTGGTTGGTATTATTTGGTTGATATTGGTTGGTTGGTGTTGTTTGGTGTTGGTTGGTTGGTGTGGGTTGGTTGGTTGGTGTTGGTTGGTTGGTGTTGGCTGGTGTTGGTTGGTATTATTTGGTTGATATTGGTTGGTTGGTGTTGTTTGGTGTTGGTTGGTTGGTGTGGGTTGGTTGGTTGGTGTGGGGGTGGGTTGGTTGGTGTTGGTTGGTTGGCATGGGTTGGTTGGCATGGGTTGGTTGGTTGGTGTTGGTTGGTTGGTGATGTTTGGTTGGTTGATGTGGGTTGGTTGGTTGGCGTGGGTTCTTTGGTTGATGTTGGTTGGTTGGTTGATGTTGGTTGGTTGGTTGATGTTGGTTGGTTGGTTGGTGTTGGTTGGTTGGTTGATGTTGGTTGGTTGGTTGGTGTTGGTTGGTTGGTGTTTGTTGGTTGGTTGGTGTGGGTTGGTTGGTTGGTGTTGGTTGGTTGGTGTTGGTTGGTTGGTGTTGGTTGGTTGGTTGGCGTGGGTTGGTGGCGTGGGTTGGTTGGTTGATGTGGGTTGGTTGGTTGATGTGGGTTGGTTGGTTGATGTGGGTTGGTTGGTTGATGTGGGTTGGTTGGTTGATGTGGGTTGGTGTTGGTTGGTTGGTTGGTGTTGGTTGGTTGGTTGGTGTTGGTTGGTTGGTGTGGGTTGGTTGGTTGGTGTGGGTTGGTTGGTTGGTGTTGGTTGGTTGGTGTTGGTTGGTTGGTGTTGGTTGGTTGGTGTCGGTTGGTTGGTTGGTTGGTGTTGGTTGGTTGGTGTGGGTTGGTTGGTTGGTGTTGGTTGGTTGGTTGGTGTTGGTTGGTTGGTTGGTGTTGGTTGGTTGGTGCTGGATGGTTGGTGTTGGTTGGTTGGTGTTGGTTGGTTGGTTGGTGTTGGTTGGTTGCTGCTGGATGGTTGGTGTTGGTTGGTTGGTGTTGGTTGGTGATGTTTGGTTGGTTGGTGTTGGTTGGTTGGTTGGTGTTGGTTGGTTGGTTGGTGTTGGTTGGTTGGTTGGTGTTGGTTGGTTGGTGTTGGTTGGTTGGTGTGGGTTGGTTGCTTGGTGTGGGTTGGTTGGTTGATGTTGGTTGGTTGGTTGATGTTGGTTGGTTTGTTGGCGTTGGTTGGTTGGTTGGTGTGGGTTGGTTGGTGTTGGTTGTTGGTTGGTGTCGGTTGGTTGGTGTTGGTTGTTGGTTGGTGTCGGTTGGTTGGTTGGTGTTGGTTGGTTGGGTGGTGTTGGTTGGTTGGTTGTTGGTTGGCGTGGGTTGGTTGGTTGGTGTTGGTTGGTTGGTGTTGGTTGGTTGGTGATGTTTGGTTGGTTAGTGTGGGTTGGTTGGCGTGGGTTGGTTGGTTGATGTAGGTTGTTTGGTTGATGTGGGTTTGTGTTGGTTGGTTGGTGTGGGTTGGTTGGTTGGTGTGGGTTGGTTGGTTGGTGTGGGTTGGTTGGTTGGCGTGGGTTGGTTGGTTGGCGTGGGTTGGTTGGTTGGTGTTGGTTGGTTGGTTGGTGTTGGTTGGTTGGTGATGTTTGGTTGGTTAGTGTGGGTTGGTTGGTTGATGTGGGTTGGTTGGTTGATGTGGGTTGATGTTGGTTGGTTGATGTGGGTTGGTTGGTGTGGGTTGCTTGGTTCGTATGGGTTGGTTGGTTGGTGTTGGTTGGTTGATGTTGGTTGGTGGTGGTTGGTTGGTGTGGGTTGGTTGGTGTGGGTTGGTTGGTGCTGGATGGTTGGTGTTGGTTGGTTAGTTGGTTGGTGTTGGTTGGTGTTGGTTAGTCGGTGTTGGTTGGTGTTGGTTGGTTGGTGTGGGTTGGTTGGTGTGGGTTGGTTGGTTGGTGTTGGTTGGTTGGCGTGGGTTGGTTGGTGTTGGTTGGTTGGTGTTGGTTGGTTGGTGATGTTTGGTTGGTTGATGTGGGTTGGTTGGGTGGTGTGGGTTGGTTGATGTTGGTTGGTTGGTTGATGTTGGTTGGTTGGTGTTAGTTGGTTGGTTGGTGTTGGTTGGTTGGTTGATGTGTGTTGGTGTTGGTTGGTTGGTTGGCGTGGGTTGGTTGGTTGGTGTTGGTTGTTTGGTGTTGGTTGGTTGGTGTTGGTTGGTTGGTGTTGGTTGGTTGGTGTGGGTCGGTTGGTTGGCGTGGGTTGGTTGATGTTGGTTGGTTGGTTGATGTTGGTTGGTTAGTGTTGGTTGGTTGGTTGGTGTTGGTTGGTTGGTTGGTGTGGGTTGGTTGGTGTTGGTTGGTTGGTTGGTGTTGGTTGGTTGGTGTTGGTTGGTTGGTGTGGGTTGGTTGGTTGGTGTGGGTTGGTTGGTTGGTGTTGGTTGGTTGGTTGGTGTTGGTTGGTTGGTTGGTGTTGGTTGGTTGGTGTGGGTTGGTTAGTTGGTGTTGGTTGGTTGGTGTGGGTTGGTTGGTTTGGTGTTGGTTGGTTGGTTGGCGTGGGTTGGTTGGTTGATATTGGTTGGTTGGTTGTTGGTTGGTTGGTTGATGTTGGTTGGTTGGTTGATGTTGGTTGGTTGGTGTTGGTTGGTTGGTTGGTGTTGGTTGGTTGGTGTGGGTTGGTTGGTTGGTGTTGGTTGGTTAGTTGGTGTTGGTTGGTTGGTTGGTGTTGGTTGGTTGGTTGGTGTTGGTTGGTTGGCTGGTGTTGGTTGGTTGGTTGGTGTCGGTTGGTTGGTTGGTGTTGGTTGGTTGGTGTGGGTTGGTTAGTTGGTGTTGGTTGGTTGGTTGGTGTTGGTTGGTTAGTTGGTGTGGGTTGGTTGGTTGGTGTTGGTGGGTTGGTGTTGGTTGGTTGGTGTTGGTTGGTGTTGGATGGTTGGTGTTGGTTGGTTGGTGTTGGTTGGTGTTGGTTATTGTTGGTTGGTGTTGGTTGGTTGGTTTTGGTTGGTGTTGGTTGGTTGGTTGGTGTTGGTTGTGTGGTTGGTTGGTGTTTTGGTTTAGTTGGTGTTGGTTGGTGTTGGTTGGTTGGTGTTGGTTGGTTGATGGTTGGTTGGTGTTGGTTGGTTGGTGTTGTTGGTGTTGGTTGGTTGGTGTTGGTTGGTTGGTGCTGGATGGTTGGTGTTGGTTGGTTAGTTGGTGTTGGTTGGTTGGTGTTGGTTGGTGTTGGTTGGTTGGTGTTGGTTGGTTGGTGTTGGTTGGTTGGTATTGGTTGGTTGGTGTTGGTTGGTTGGTGTTGGTTGGTTGGTGTTGGTTGGTTGGTTGGTGTTGGTTGGTTGGTGTTGGTTGGTTAGTTGATGTT
Organism: Coenobita brevimanus; assembly: GCF_032717465.1. Taxonomy (NCBI): domain Eukaryota; kingdom Metazoa; phylum Arthropoda; class Malacostraca; order Decapoda; family Coenobitidae; genus Coenobita; species Coenobita brevimanus. Next base: position 10,885 of record NW_027642056.1, read on the forward strand.
TGGTTGGTTGATGTGGGTTGGTTGGTTGATGTTGGTTGATGTTGGTTGGTTGATGTTGGTTGATGTTGGTTGGTTAGTTGGTGATGTTTGGTTGGTTGATGTGGGTTGATTGGTTGATGTTGGTTGGTTGATGTTGGTTGGTTGGTTGATGTTGGTTGGTTGGTGTTGGTTGGTTGGTGTTGGTTGGTTTGTGTCAGTTGGTTGGTTGGTGTTGGTTGGTTGGTGTGGGTTGGTTGGTTGGTGTTGGTTGGTTGATTGGTGTAGGTTGGTTGTTCGGTGTTGGTTGATTGGTTGGCGTGGGTTGGTTGGTTGGTGTTGGTTGGTTGGTTGGTGTTGGTTGGTTGGTTGGTGTTGGTTGGTTGGTTGGTGTTGGTTGGTTGGTGTTGGTTGGTTGGTTGGTTGGCGTGGGTTGGTTGGTTGGTGTTGGTTGGTTGGTGTTGGTTGTTGGTGATGTTTGGTTGGTTGGTGTGGGTCGGTTGGTTGGCGTGGGTTGGTTGGTTGATGTTGGTTGGTTGGTTGATGTTGGTTGGTTGGTTGATGTTGGTTGGTTGGTTGATGTTGGTTGGTTAGTGTTGGTTGGTTGGTTGGTGTGGGTTGGTTGGTTGGTGTTGGTTGGTTGGTTGGTGTTGGTTGGTTGGTGTTGGTTGGTTGGTGTGGGTTGGTTGGTTGGTGTGGGTTGGTTGGTTGGTGTGGGTTGGTTGGTTGGTGTGGGTTGGTTGGTTGGTGTTGGTTGGTTGGTGTGGGTTGGTTGGTGTGGGTTGGTTGGTTGGTGTTGGTTGGTTGGTTGGTGTTGGTTGGTTGGTGTGGGTTGGTTGGTGTTGGTTGGTTGGTGCTGGATGGTTGGTGTTGGTTGGTTAGTTGGTGTTGGTTGGTTGGTGTTGGTTGGTGTTGGTTGGTGTTGGTTGGTTGGTATTATTTGGTTGATATTGGTTGGTTGGTGTTGTTTGGTGTTGGTTGGTTGGTGTGGGTTGGTTGGTTGGTGTGGGTTGGTTGGTTGGTTGGTTGGTGTTGGTTGGTTGGCGTGGGTTTGTTGGTTGGTGTTGGTTGGTTGGTGTTGGTTGGTTGGTGTTGGTTGGTTGGTGATGTTTGGTTGGTTGATGTGGGTTGGTTGGTTGGCGTGGGTTGGTTGGTTGATGTTAATTGGTTGGTTGATGTTGGTTGGTTGGTTGGTGTTGGTTAGTTGGTTGGTGTTGGTTGGTTGGTTGGTGTTTGTTGGTTGGTTGGTGTTGGTTGGTTGGTGTTGGTTGGTTGGTATCGGTTGGTTGGTTGGTGTTGGTTGGTTGGTGTTGGTTGATTGGTTGGCGTGGGTTGGTGGCGTGGGTTGGTTGGTTGATGTGGGTTGGTTGGTTGATGTGGATTGGTTGGTTGATGTGGGTTGGTGTGTTAGTTGGTTTGGGTTGGTTGGTTGGTGTGGGTTGGTTGGTTGGTGTGGGTTGGTTGGTTGGTGTTGGTTGGTTGCTGCTGGATGGTTGGTGTTGGTTGGTTAGTTGGTTGGTGTTGGTTGGTCGGTGTTGGTTGGTCGGTGTTGGTTGGTGTTTGTTGGTTGGTGTTAGTTGGTTGGTGATGTTTGGTTGGTTGGTTGATGTTGGTTGGTTGCTTGGTGTGGGTTGGTTGCTTGGTGTTGGTTGGTTGGTATTGGTTGGTTGCTTGGTGTGGGTTGGTTGGTTGATGTTGGTTGGTTGGTTGATGTTGGTTGGTTTGTTGGTGTTGGTTGGTTGCTTGGTGTGGGTTGGTTGGTAGGTGTTGGTTGGTTGGTTGGTGTCGGTTGGTTGGTTGGTGTTGGTTGGTTGGCATGGGTTGGTTGGTTGGTGTTGGTTGGTTGGTGTTGGTTGGTTGGTTGGTGATGTTTGGTTGGTTGGTGTGGGTTGGTTGGCGTGGGTTGGTTGGTTGATGTGGGTTGGTTGGTTGATGTGGGTTGGTTGGTTGATGTTGGTTGGTGTTGGTTGGTTGGTTGGTGTGGGTTGGTTGGTTGGTGTGGGTTGGTTGGTTGGTGTGGGTTGGTTGGTTGGTGTGGGTTGGTTGGTTGGTGTCGGTTGGTTGGTTGGTGTCGGTTGGTTGGTTGGTGTCGGTTGGTTGGTTGGTGTCGGTTGGTTGGTTGGTGTTGGTTGGTTTTGGTTGGTTGGTTGATGTTGGTTGGTGTTGATGTTGGTTGGTGTTGGTGTTGATGTTGGTTGGTGTTGGTTGGTTGGTTGGTGTTGGTTGGTTGGTGTTGGATGGTTGGTGTGGGTTGGTTGGTGTGGGTTGGTTGGTGCTGGATGGTTGGTGTTGGTTGGTTAGTTGGTTGGTGTTGGTTGGTGTTGGTTAGTCAGTGTTGGTTGGTGTTGGTTGGTGTTGGTTGGTTGGTGTTGGTTGGTTGGTGTTGGTTGGTGTTGGTTGGTTGGTGTTTGTTGGTTGGTTGGTGTGGGTTGTTGGTTGGTGTTGGTTCGTTGGCGTGGGTTGGTTGGTTGGTGTTGGTTGTTGGTTGGTTGGTGTTGGTTGGTTGGTGTTAGTTGGTTGGTTGATGTGGGTTGGTTGGTTGGGTGGTGTGGGTTGGTTGATGTTGGTTGGTTGGTTGATGTTGGTTGGTTGGTTGATGTTGGTTGGTTGGTGTTGGTTGATTGGTTGGCGTGGGTTGGTTGGTTGGTGTTGGTTGGTTGGTGTTGGTTGGTTGGTGTTGGTTGGTGTTGGTTGGTTGGTTAATGTTGGTTGGTGTTGGTTGGTTGGTTGGTGTTGGTTGGTTGGTGTGTGTTGGTTGGTGTGGGTTGGTTGGTTGGTGTGGGTTGGTTGGTTGGTGTGGGTTGGTTGGTGCTGGATGGTTGGTGTTGGTTGGTTAGTTGGTTGGTGTTGGTTAGTGGTTAGTCGGTGTTGGTTGGTGTTGGTTGGTTGGTGTTGGTTGGTTGGTGTTGGTTGGTTGGTGTTGGTTGGTTGGTGTGGGTTGGTTGGTTGGTGTTGGTTGGTTGGCGTGGGTTGGTTGGTTGGTGTTGGTTGGTTGGTGTTAGTTGGTTGGTTGGTGATGTTTGGTTGGTTGATGTGGGTTGGTTGGTTGGGTGGTGTGGGTTGGTTGATGTTGGTTGGTTGGTTGATGTTGGTTGGTTGGTTGATGTTGGTTGGTTGGTTGATGTTGGTTGGTTGGTGTTGGTTGGTTGGTTGGTGTGGGTTGGTTGGTTGGTGTTGGTTGGTTGGTGTGGGTTGGTTGGTTGGTGTTGGTTGGTTCTTGTTGGTTGGTTGGTGTTGGTTGGTTCTTGTTGGTTGGTTGGTGTTGGTTGGTTGGTGTTAGTTGGTTGGTTGGTGATGTTTGGTTGGTTGATGTGGGTTGGTTGGTTGGTGTTGGTTGGTTGATGTTGGTTGGTTGGTGTTGGTTGGTTGGTTGGTGTTGGTTGATTGGTTGGTGTGGGTTGGTTGGTTGGTGTTGGTTGGTTGGTTGGCGTGGGTTGGTTGGTTGGTGTTGGTTGGTTGGTTGGTGTTGGTTGGTGTTGGTTGATTGGTTGGCGTGGGTTGGTTGGTTGGTGTTGGTTGGTTGGTTGGCGTGGGTTGGTTGGTGTTGGTTGGTTGGTTGATGTTGGTTGGTTGGTGTTGGTTGGTTGGTTGGTGTTGGTTGGTTGGTTGGTGTTGGTTGGTTGGTTGGTGTTGGTTGGTTGGTTGGTGTTGGTTGGTTGGTGTGGGTTGGTTGGTTGGTGTTGGTTGGTTGGTTGGTGTTGGTTTGGTTGGTTGGTGTGGGTTGGTTGGTTGGTGTTGGTTGGTTGGTTGGTGTTGGTTGGTTGGTTGGTGTTGGTTGGTTGGTGTGGGTTGGTTGGTTGGTGTTGGTTGGTTGGTTGATGTTGGTTGGTTGGTTGGTGTTGGTTGGTTGGTTGGTGTTGGTTGGTTGGTGTTGGTTGGTTGGTTGGTGTGGGTTGGTTGGTTGGTGTGGGTTGGTTGGTTGGTGTGGGTTGGTTGGTTGGTGTTGGTTGGTTGGTTGGTGTTGGTTGGTTGGTGTTGGTTTGTTGGTTGGCGTGGGTTGGTTGGTTGATGTTGGTTGGTTAGTTGATGTTGGTTGGTTGGTTGATGTTGGTTGGTTGGTTGATGTTGGTTGGTTGGTGTTGGTTGGTTGGTTGGTGTTGGTTGGTTGGTGTGGTTGGTTGGTTGGTGTGGGTTGGTTGGTTGGTGTGGGTTGGTTGGTTGGTGTGGGTTGGTTGGTTGGTGTGGGTTGGTTGGTTGGTGTTGGTTGGTTGGTTGGTGTCGGTTGGTTGGTTGGTTGGTGTTGGTTGGTTGGTGTTGGTTGGTTAGTTGGTGTTGGTTGGTTGGTGTTGGTTGGTTGGTGTTGGTTGGTTGGTTGGTGTGGGTTGGTTGGTTGGTGTTGGTTGGTTGGTGTTGGTTGGTTAGTTGGCGTGGGTTGGATGGTTGGCGTGGGTTGGTTGATGTGGGTTGGTTGGTTGGTGTTGGTTGGTTGATGTTAGTTGGTTGGTTGATGTTGGTTAGTTGGTTGATGTTGGTTGGTTGGTGTTGGTTGGTTGGTGTTGGTTGGTTGGTGTTGGTTGGTTGGTGTTGGTTGGTTGGTGTTGGTTGGTTGGCGTGGGTTGGTTGGTTGGCGTGGGTTGGTTGGTTGGCGTGGGTTGGTTGGTTGATGTGGGTTGGTTGATGTGGGTTGGTTGGTTGGTGTTGGTTGGTTGGTGTTGGTTGGTTGGTTGGTTGGTGTTGGTTGGTTGGTGATGTTTGGTTGGTTGGTATGGGTTGGTTGGTTGATGTTGATTGGTTGGTGTTGGTTGGTTGGTTGGTGTTGGTTGGTTGGTTGGTGTGGGTTGGTTGGTTGGTGTGGGTTGGTTGGTTGGTGTGGGTTGGTTGGTTGGTGTGGGTTGGTTGGTTGGTGTGGGTTGGTTGGTTGGTGTGGGTTGGTTGGTTGGTGTGGGTTGGTTGGTTGGTGTTGGTTGGTTGGTCTGTTGGTGTTGGTTGGTTGGTGTGGGTTGGTTGGTTGGTGTTGGTTGGTTGGTTGGTGTTGGTTGGTTGGTTGGCGTGGGTTGGTTGGTGTTGGTTGGTTGGTGTTGGTTGGTTGGTGTTAGTTGGTTGGTTGATGTTTGGTTGGTTGGCGTGGGTTGGTTGGTTGATGTTGGTTGGTTGGTGTTGGTTGGTTGATGTTGGTTGGTTGGTGTTGGTTGGTTGGTTGATGTTGTTTGGTTGGTGTTGGTTGGTTGGTTGGTGTTGGTTGGTTAGTTGGTGTTGGTTGGTTGGTGTTGGTTGGTTGGTGTTGGTTGGTTGGTGTTAGTTGGTTGATTGGTGATGTTTGGTTGGTTGGCATGGGTTGGTTGGTTGGCGTGGGTTGGTTGGTTGATGTGGGTTGGTTGGTGTTGGTTGGTTGGTGTTGGTTGGTTGGTGTTGGTTGGTTGGTGTTGGTAGGTTGTTGGTTGGTTGGTGTTCGTTGGTTGGTGTTGGTTGGTGTTGGTTGGTTGGTGTTGGTTGGTTGGTGTTGGTTGGTTGGTTGGTGTTGGTTGGTTGGTTGGTGATGTTTGGTTGGTTGGTGTGGGTTGGTTGGTTGGCGTGGGTTGGTTGGTTGGCGTGGGTTGGTTGGTTGGCGTGGGTTGGTTGGTTGATGTTGGTTAGTGTTGGTTGGTTGGTTGGTTGGTGTTGGTTGGTTGGTTGGTGTTGGTTGGTTGGTGTTGGTTGGTGTGGGTTGGTTGGTTGGTGTGGGTTGGTTGGTTGGTGTGGGTTGGTTGGTTGGTGTGGGTTGGTTGGTTGGTGTTGGTTGGTTGGTGTGGGTTGGTTAGTTGGTGTTAGTTGATTGGTTAGTTGAGGTTGGTTGGTAGGTGTGGGTTGGTTGGCTGGTGTTGGTTGGTGATTGGGGTTGGTTGGTTGGTGTTGGTTGGTGGTTGGGGTTGGTTGGTTGGTGTTGGTTGGTGTTTGGCTTTGGTTGGTTGGTGTTGGTTGGTGGTTGGGGTTGGTTGGTTGGTGTTGGTTGGTGGTTGGGGTTGGTTGGTTGGTGTTGGTTGGTGGTTGGGGTTGGTTGGTTGGGGTTGGTTGGTGGTTGGGGTTGGTTGGTTGGTGTTGGTTGGTGGTTGAGGTTGGTTGGTTGGTGTTGGTTGGTGGTTGGGGTTGGTTGGTTGGTGTTGGTTGGTGGTTGGTGTTGGTTGGTTGGTGTTGGTTGGTGGTTGGGGTTGGTTGGTTGGTGTTGGTTGGTGGTTGGGGTTGGTTGGTGTTGGTTGGTGGTTGGGGTTGGTTGGTTGGTGTTGGTTGGTGTTTAGGGTTGGTTGGTTGGTGTTGGTTGGTGGTTGGGGTTGGTTGGTTGGTGTTGGTTGGTGGTTGGGGTTGGTTGGTTGGTGTTGGTTGGTGGTTGGGGTTGGTTGGTGGTTGGTGTTTGTTGGTTGGGGTTGGTTGGTTGGTGTTGGTTGGTGGTTGGGGTTGGTTGGTTGGTGTTGGTTGGTGGTTGGGGTTGTTGGTTGGTGTTGGTTGGTGGTTGGGGTTGGTTGGTTGGTGTTGGTTGGTGGTTGGGGTTGTTGGTTGGTTGGTGTTGGTTGGTGGTTGGGGTTGGTTGGTTGGGGTTGGTTGGTTGGTGTTGGTTGGTGGTTAGGGTTGGTTGGTTGGTGTTGGTTGGTGGTTGGGGTTGGTTGGTTGGTGTTGGTTGGTGGTTGGGGTTGGTTGGTTGGGGTTGGTTGGTGTTGGTTGGTGGTTGGGGTTGGTTGGTTGGTGTTGGTTGGTGGTTGGGGTTGGTTGGTTGGTGTTGGTTGGTGGTTTGTGTTGGTTGGTGGTTGGGTTTGGTTTGTTGGTGTTGGTTGGTGGTTGGGGTTGGTTGGTTGGTGTTGGTTGGTGGTTGGGGTTGGTTGGTTGGTGTTGGTTGGTGGTTGGGGTTGGTTGGTGTTGGTTGGTGGTTGGGGTTGGTTGGTTGGTGTTGGTTGGTGGTTGGGGTTGGTTGGTTGGTGTTGGTTGGTGGTTGGGGTTGGTTGGTGCTGGTTGGTGGTTGAGGTTGGTTGATTGGTGTTGGTTGGTGGTTGGGGTTGGTTGGTGGTTGGGGTTTGTTGGTTGGGGTTGGTTGGTTGGGGTTGGTTGGTGGTTGGGGTTGGTTGGTTGGTGTTGGTTGGTGGTTGGTGTTGGTTGGTTGGTGTTGGTTGGTGGTTGGGGTTGGTTGGTTGGTGTTGGTTGGTGGTTGGGGTTGGTTGGTTGGTGTTGGTTGGTGGTTGGGGTTGGTTGGTTGGGGTTGGTTGGTTGGTGTTGGTTGGTGGTTAGGGTTGGTTGGTTGGTGTTGGTTGGTGGTTGGGGTTGGTTGGTTGGTGTTGGTTGGTGGTTGGGGTTGGTTGGTTGGTGTTGGTTGGTTGGTGTTGGTTGGTGGTTGGGGTTGGTTGGTTGGTGTTGGTTGGTGGTTGGGGTTGGTTGGTTGGTGTTGGTTGGTGGTTGGTGTTGGTTGGTGGTTGGGGTTGGTTGGTTGGTGTTGGTTGGTGGTTGGGGTTGGTTGGTTGGTGTTGGTTGGTGGTTGGGGTTGGTTGGTTGGTGTTGGTTGGTGGTTGGGGTTGGTTGGTTTGGGTTGGTTGGTGGTTGGGGTTGGTTGGTTGGTGTTGGTTGGTGGTTGGGGTTGGTTGGTTGGTGTTGGTTGGTGGTTGGGGTTGGTTGGTTGGTGTTGGTTGGTGGTTGGTGTTGGTTGGTTGGTGTTGGTTGGTGGTTGGGGTTGGTTGGTGTTGGTTGGTGGTTGGGGTTGGTTGGGTGGTGTTGGTTGGTTGGTGTTGGTTGGTTGGTGTTGGTTGGTTGGTGTTGGTTGGTGTTGGTTGGTTGGTGTTGGTTGGTGTTTGTTGATTGGTGTTGGTTGGTGGTTGGGGTTGGTTGGTGTTGGTTGGTGGTTGGGGTTGGTTGGTTGGTGTTGGTTGGTGGTTGGGGTTGGTTGGTTGGTGTTGGTTGGTGGTTGGGGTTGGTTGGTTGGTGTTGGTTGGTGGTTGGGGTTGGTTGGTGTTGGTTGGTGGTTGGGGTTGGTTGGTGTTGGTTGGTGGTTGGTGTTGGTTGGTTGGTGTTGGTTGGTGGTTGGGGTTGGTTGGTTGGTGTTGGTTGGTGGTTGGGGTTGGTTGGTTGGTGTTGGTTGGTGGTTGGGGTTGGTTGGTTGGTGTTGGTTGGTGGTTGGTGTTGGTTGGTGGTTGGTGTTGGTTGGTTGGTGGTGGTTGGTGGTTGGGTTGGTTGGTTGGTGTTGGTTGGTGGTTGGTGTTGGTTGGTTGGTGTTGGTTGGTGGTTGGGGTTGGTTGGTTGGTGTTGGTTGGTGGTTGGGGTTGGTTGGTTGGTGTTGGTTGGTGGTTGGGGTTGGTTGGTGGTGGTTGGTTGGTGGTTGGGGTTGGTTGGTTGGTGTTGGTTGGTGGTTGGGGTTGGTTGGTTGGTGTTGGTTGGTGGTTGGGGTTGGTTGGTTGGTGTCGGTTGGTGATTGGGATTGGTTGGTTGGGGTTGGTTGGTTGTTGGGGTTGGTTGGTGGTTGGGGTTGGTTGGTGGTTGGGGTTGGTTGGTGGTTGGGGTTGGTGGTTGGGGTTGGTTGGTTGGTGTTGGTTGGTGGTTGGGGTTGGTTGGTGGTTGGGGTTGGTTTGTTGGTGTTGGTTGGTGGTTGGGGTTGGTTGGTTGGTGTTGGTTGGTGGTTGGGGTTGGTTGGTTGGTGTTGGTTGGTGGTTGGTGTTGGTTGGTTGGTGTTGGTTGGTTGGTGTTGGTTGGTTGGTGTTGGTTGGTGGTTGGGGTTGGTTGGTTGGTGTTGGTTGGTGGTTGGGGTTAATTGGTTGGTGTTGGTTGGTGGTTGGGGTTGGTTGGTTGGTGTTGGTTGGTGGTTGGGGTTGGTTGGTTGGTGTTGGTTAGTGGTTGGGGTTAGTTGGGTGGTGTTTGTTGGTGGTTGGGGTTGGTTGGGTGGTGTTGGTTGGTGGTTGGGGTTGGTTGGTTGGTGTTGGTTGGTGGTTGGGGTTGGTTGGTTGGTGTTGGTTGGTGGTTGGGGTTGGTTGGTTGGTGTTGGTTGGTGGTTGGGGTTGGTTGGTTGGTGTTGGTTGGTGGTTGGGGTTGGTCGGTTGGGGTTGGTTGGTGGATGGGGTTGGTCGGTTGGTGTTGGTTGGTGTTTGGGGTTGGTTGGTTGGTGTTGGTTGGTGGTTGGGGTTGGATGGTTGGTGCTGGTTGGTGGTTGGTGTTGGTTGGTTGGTGTTTGTTGGTGGTTGGGGTTGGTTGGTTGGTGTTGGTTGGTGGTTGGAATTGGTTGGTTGGTGTTGGTTGGTGTTTGGCTTTGATTGGTTGGTGTTGGTTGCTGGTTAGGGTTATTTGGTTGGTGTTGGTTGGTGGTTGGGGTTAGTTGGTTGGTGTTGGTTGGTGGTTGGTGTTGGTTGGTGGTTGGTGTTGGTTGGTGGTTGGTGTTGGTTGGTTGGTGTTGGTTGGTGGTTTGTGTTGGTTGGTTGGTGTTGGTTGGTGGTTGGTGTTGGTTGGTTGGTGTTGGTTGGTGGTTGGGGTTGGTTGGTTGGTGTTGGTTAGTGATTGGTGTTGGTTGGGGTTGGTTGTTGGTTGGGGCTGGTTGGGGTTGGTTGGTTGTTGGGGTTGGGGTTGGTTGGTTGGTGTTGGTTGGTGGTTGGTGTTGGTTGGTTGGTGTTGGTTGGTGGTTGGTGTTGGTTGGTTGGTGTTGGTTGGTGGTTGGTGTTGGTTGGTGGTTGGTGTTGGTTGGTTGGTGTTGGTTGGTGGTTGGGGTTGGTTGGTTGTTGATGGTTGGTTGTTGGGGTTGGTTTGTTGGTGTTGGTTGGTGGTTGGGATTGGTTGGTTCATGTTGGTTGGTGGTTGGGGTTGGTTGGTTGGTGTTGGTTGGTGGTTGGTGTTGGTTGGTTGGTGTTGGTTGGTGGTTGGTGTTGGTTGGTGGTTGGTGTTGGTTGGTGGTTGGTGTTGGTTGGTGGTTGGTGTTGGTTGGTTGGTGTTGGTTGGTGGTTGGGGTTGGTTGGTTGTTGATGGTTGGTGGTTGGGGTTGGTTGGTTGGTGTTGGTTGGTGGTTGGGATTGGTTGGTTCATGTTGGTTGGTGGTTGGGGTTGGTTGGTGTTGGTTGGTGGTTGGGGTTGGTTGGTTGGTGTTGGTTGGTGGTTTGTGTTGGTTGGTGGTTGGTGTTGGTTGGTGGTTGGTGTTGGTTGGTGGTTGGTGTTGGTTGGTTGGTGTTGGTTGGTGGTTGGGGTTGGTTGGTTGGTGTTGGTTGGTGGTTGGGGTTGGTTGGTTGGTGTTGGTTGGTGGTTGGGGTTGGTTGGTGTTGGTTAGTGTTTGGGGTTGGTTGGTTGGTGTTGGTTGGTGGTTGGGGTTGGTCGGTTGGTGTTGGTTGGTGGTTGGGGTTGGTTGGTTGGTGTTGGTTGGTGGTTGGTGTTGGTTGGTTGGTGATAATTGGTGGTTTGGGTTGGATGGTTGGTGTTGGTTGGTTGGGGTTGGTTGGTTGGTGTTGGTTGGTGGTTGGGGTTGGTTGGTTGGTGTTGGTTGGTGATTGGGGTTGGTTGGTTGGTGTTGGTTGGTGGTTGGGGTTGGTTGGTTTAGGTTGGTTGGTGGTTGGGGTTGGTTGGTTGGTGTTGGTTGGTGGTTGTGGTTGGTTAGTTGGTGTTGGTTGGTGGTTGGGTTTGGTTGGTTGGTGGTTAGGGTTATTTGGTTGGTGTTGGTTGGTGGTTGGGGTTGGTTGGTTGGTGTTGGTTGGTTGGTGTTGGTTGGTTGGTGTTGGTTGGTTGGTGTTGGTTGGTTGGTGTTAGTTGGTGGTTGGGGTTGGTCGGTTGGTGTTGGTTGGTGGTTGGGGTTGGTTGGTTGGAGTTGGTTGGTGGTTGGTGTTGGTTGGTTGGTGTTAATTGGTGGTTGGGGTTGGATGTTTGGTGTTGGTTTGTGGTTGGGGTTGGTTGGTTGGTGTTGGTTGGTTGGTGTTGGTTGGTGGTTGGGGTTCGTTGGTTGGTGTTGGTTGGTGATTGGGATTTGTTGGTTGGTGTTGGTTGGTGGTTGGGGTTGGTTGGTTGGTGTTGGTTGGTGGTTGGGATTGGTTGGTTGGTGTTGGTTGGTGGTTGGGGTTGGTTAGTTGGTGTTGGTTTGTGGTTGGGTTTGGTTGGTTGGTGTTGGCTGGTGATTAGGGTTATTTTGTTGGTGTTGGTTGGTGGTTGGTGTTGGTTGGTTGGTGTTGGTTGTTGGTTGGTGTTGGTTGGTTGGTGTTGGTTGGTTGGTGTTGGTTGGTGGTTGGTGTTGGTTGGTTGGTGTTGGTTGGTGGTTGGGGTTGGTTGGTTGGTGTTGGTTGGTGGTTGGGGTTGGTTGGTTGGTGTTGGTTGGTGGTTGGGGTTGGTTGGTTGGTGTTGGTTGGTGGTTGGGGTTGGTTGGTTGGTGTTGGATGGTGGTTGGGGTTGGTTGGTTGGTGTTGGTTGGTGGTTGGGGTTGGTTGGTTGGTGTCGGTTGGTGATTGGGATTGGTTGGTTGGGGTTGGTTGGTTGTTGGGGTTGGTTGGTTGTTGGGGTTGGTTGGTGCTTTGGGTTGGTGGTTGGGGTTGGTTTGTTGGTGTTGGTTGGTGGTTGGTGTTGGTTGTTGGTTGGGGTTAATTGGTTGGTGTTGGTTGGTGGTTGGGGCTGGTTGGTTGGTGTTGGTTGGTGGTTGGGGTTGGTTGGTTGGTGTTGGTTGGTGGTTGGGGTTGGTTGGTTGGTGATGGTTGGTGGTTGGGGTTGGTTGGTTGGTGTTGGTTAGTGGTTGGGGTTAGTTGGGTGGTGTTTGTTGGTGGTTGGGGTTGGTTGGGTGGTGTTGGTTGGTGGTTGGGGTTGGTTGGTTGGTGTTGGTTGGTGGTTGGGGTTGGTCGGTTGGTGTTGGTTGGTGGATGGGGTTGGTCGGTTGGTGTTGGTTGGTGTTTGGGGTTGGTTGGTTGGTGTTGGTTGGTGGTTGGGGTTGGATGGTTGGTGCTGGTTGGTGGTTGGGGTTGGTTGGTTGGTGTTGGTTGGTGGTTGGGGTTGGTTGGTTCGTGTTGGTTGGTGGTTGGAATTGGTTGGTTGGTGTTGGTTGGTGTTTGGCTTTGATTGGTTGGTGTTGGTTGGTGGTTAGGGTTATTTGGTTGGTGTTGGTTGGTGGTTGGGGTTGGTTGGTTGGTGTTGGTTGGTGGTTGGTGTTGGTTGGTGGTTGGTGTTGGTTGGTGGTTGGTGTTGGTGTTGGTTGGTGGTTGGTGTTGGTTGGTTGGTGTTGGTTGGTGGTTTGTGTTGGTTGGTTGGTGTTGGTTGGTGGTTGGGGTTGGTTGGTTTGTGTTGGTTGGTGGTTGGGGTTGGTTGGTTGGTGTTGGTTGGTGGTTGGGGTTGATTGGTTGGTGTTGGTTGGTGGTTGGGGTTGGTTGGTTGGTGTTGGTTGGTGGTTGGGGTTGGTTGGTTGGTGTCGGTTGGTGATTGGGATTGGTTGGTTGGGGTTGGTTGGTGGTTGGGGTTGGTTGGTGGTTGGGGTTGGTTGGTGGTTGGGGTTGGTGGTTGGTGTTGGTTTGTTGGTGTTGGTTGGTGGTTGGGGTTGGTTGGTGGTTGGGGTTGGTTGGTGGTTGGGGTTGGTTTGTTGGTGTTGGTTGGTGGTTGGGATTGGTTGGTTGGTGTTGGTTGGTGGTTGGGGTTGGTTGGTTGGTGTTGGTTGGTGGTTGGGGTTGGTTGGTTGGTGTTGGTTGGTGGTTGGGGTTGGTTGGTTGGTGTTGGTTGTTGGTTGGGGTTAATTGGTTGGTGTTGGTTGGTGGTTGGGGCTGGTTGGTTGGTGTTGGTTGGTGGTTGGGGTTGGTTGGTGTTGGTTGGTTTTTGGGGTTGGTTGGTTGGTGATGGTTGGTGGTTGGGGTTGGTTGGTTTGTGTTGGTTAGTGGTTGGGGTTAGTTGGGTGGTGTTTGTTGGTGGTTGGGGTTGGTTGGGTGGTGTTGGTTGGTGGTTGGGGTTGGTTGGTTGGTGTTGGTTGGTGGTTGGGGTTGGTTGGTTGGTGTTGGTTGGTGGTTGGGGTTGGTTGGTTGGTGTTGGTTGGTGGTTGGGGTTGGTTGGTTGGTGTTGGTTGGTGGTTGGGGTTGGTCGGTTGGTGTTGGTTGGTGGATGGGGTTGGTCGGTTGGTGTTGGTTGGTGTTTGGGGTTGGTTGGTTGGTGTTGGTTGGTGGTTGGGGTTGGATGGTTGGTGCTGGTTGGTGGTTGGTGTTGGTTGGTTGGTGTTTGTTGGTGGTTGGGGTTGGTTGGTTGGTGTTGGTTGGTGGTTGGAATTGGTTGGTTGGTGTTGGTTGGTGTTTGGCTTTGATTGGTTGGTGTTGGTTGCTGGTTAGGGTTATTTGGTTGGTGTTGGTTGGTGGTTGGGGTTAGTTGGTTGGTGTTGGTTGGTGGTTGGTGTTGGTTGGTGTTGGTTGGTGGTTGGTGTTGGTTGGTGGTTGGTGTTGGTTGGTGGTTGGTGTTGGTTGGTGGTTGGTGTTGGTTGGTGGTTGGTGTTGGTTGGTTGGTGTTGGTTGGTGGTTTGTGTTGGTTGGTTGGTGTTGGTTGGTGGTTGGGGTTGGTTTGTTGGTGTTGGTTGGTGGTTGGGGTTGGTTGGTTGGTGTTGGTTAGTGATTGGTGTTGGTTGGGGTTGGTTGTTGGTTGGGGCTGGTTGAGGTTGGTTGGTTGTTGGGGTTCGGGTTGGTTGGTTGGTGTTGGTTGGTGGTTGGTGTTGGTTGGTTGGTGTTGGTTGGTGGATGGTGTTGGTTGGTTGGTGTTGGTTGGTGGTTGGTGTTGGTTGGTTGGTGTTGGTTGGTGGTTGGGGTTGGTTGGTTGTTGATGGTTGGTTGTTGGGGTTGGTTTGTTGGTGTTGGTTGGTGGTTGGGATTGGTTGGTTCATGTTGGTTGGTGGTTGGGGTTGGTTGGTTGGTGTTGGTTGGTGGTTGGTGTTGGTTGGTTGGTGTTGGTTGGTGGTTGGTGTTGGTTGGTGGTTGGTGTTGGTTGGTGGTTGGTGTTGGTTGGTGGTTGGTGTTGGTTAGTTGGTGTTGGTTGGTGGTTGGGGTTGGTTGGTTGTTGATGGTTGGTGGTTGGGGTTGGTTGGTTGGTGTTGGTTGGTGGTTGGGATTGGTTGGTTCATGTTGGTTGGTGGTTGGGGTTGGTTGGTTGGTGTTGGTTGGTGGTTGGGGTTGGTTGGTTGGTGTTGGTTGGTGGTTTGTGTTGGTTGGTGGTTGGTGTTGGTTGGTGGTTGGTGTTGGTTGGTGGTTGGTGTTGGTTGGTTGGTGTTGTTTGGTGGTTGGGGTTGGTTGGTTGGTGTTGGTTGGTGGTTTGGGTTGGTTGGTTGGTGTTGGTTGGTGGTTGGGGTTGGTTGGTTGGTGTTGGTTAGTGTTTGGGGTTGGTTGGTTGGTGTTGGTTGGTTGTTGGGGTTGGTTGGTTGGTGTTGGTTGGTGGTTGGGGTTGGTTGGTTGGTGTTGGTTGGTGGTTGGTGTTGGTTGGTTGGTGATAATTGGTGGTTGGGGTTGGATGGTTGGTGTTGGTTGGTGGTTGGGGTTGGTTGGTTGGTGTTGGTTGGTGGTTGGGGTTGGTTGGTTGGTGTTGGTTGGTGGTTGGGGTTGGTTGGTTGGTGTTGGTTGGTGATTGGGGTTGGTTGGTTGGTGTTGGTTGGTGGTTGGGGTTGGTTGGTTAAGGTTGGTTGGTGGTTGGGGTTGGTTGGTTGGTGTTGGTTGGTGGTTGTGGTTGGTTAGTTGGTGTTGGTTGGTGGTTGGGTTTGGTTGGTTGGTGGTTAGGATTATTTGGTTGGTGTTGGTTGGTTTTTGGGGTTGGTTGGTTGGTGTTGGTTGGTTGGTGTTGGTTGGTTGGTGTTGGTTGGTGGTTGGGGTTGGTCGGTTGGTGTTGGTTGGTGGTTGGGGTTGGTTGGTTGGTGTTGGTTGGTGGTTGGTGTTGGTTGGTTGGTGTTAATTGGTGGTTGGGGTTGGATGTTTGGTGTTGGTTTGTGGTTGGGGTTGGTTGGTTGGTGTTGGTTGGTGGTTGGGGTTCGTTGGTTGGTGTTGGTTGGTGATTGGGATTTGTTGGTTGGTGTTGGTTGGTGGTTGGGGTTGGTTGGTTGGTGTTGGTTGGTGGTTGGGGTTGGTTGGTTGGTGTTGGTTGGTGGTTGGGGTTGGTTAGTTGGTGTTGGTTGGTGGTTGGGTTTGGTTGGTTGGTGTTGGTTGGTGGTTAGGGTTATTTTGTTGGTGTTGGTTGGTGGTTGGGGTTGGTTGGTTGGTGTTGGTTGGTGGTTGGTGTTGGTTGGTTGGTGTTGGTTGGTGGTTGGTGTTGGTTGGTTGGTGTTGGTTGATGGTTGGGGTTGGTTGGTTGGTGTTGGTTGGTGGTTGGGGTTGGTTGGTTGGTGTTGGTTGGTGGTTGGTTGGTTGGTGTTGGTTGGTGGTTGGGGTTGGTTGGTTGGTGTTGGTTGGTGGTTGGGGTTGGTTGGTTGGTGTTGGTTGGTGGTTGGGGTTGGTTGGTTGGTGTTGGTTGGTGGTTGGGATTGGTTGGTTGGGGTTGGTTGGTTGTTGGGGTTGGTTGGTTGTTGGTGTTGGTTGGTGCTTTGGGTTGGTGGTTGGGGTTAGTTGGTTGGTGTTGGTTGATGGTTGGTGTTGGTTGGTGTTGGTTGGTGGTTGGTGTTTGTTGGTGGTTGGTGTTGGTTGGTGGTTGGTGTTGGTTGGTGGTTGGTGTTGGTTGGTGGTTGGTGTTGGTTGGTTGGTGTTGGTTGGTGGTTTGTGTTGGTTGGTTGGTGTTGGTTGGTGGTTGGGGTTGGTTTGTTGGTGTTGGTTGGTGGTTGGGGTTGGTTGGTTGGTGTTGGTTAGTGGTTGGGGTTGGTTGGGGTTGGTTGTTGGTTGGGGCTGGTTGGGGTTGGTTGGTTGTTGGGGTTGGTGTTGGTTGGTTGGTGTTGGTTGGTGGTTGGTGTTGGTTGGTTGGTGTTGGTTGGTGGTTGGTGTTGGTTGGTTGGTGTTGGTTGGTGGTTGGTGTTGGTTGGTTGGTGTTGGTTGGTGGTTGGGGTTGGTTGGTTGTTGATGGTTGGTTGTTGGGGTTGGTTGGTTGGTGTTGGTTGGTGGTTGGGATTGGTTGGTTCATGTTGGTTGGTTTTTGGGGTTGGTTGGTTGGTGTTGGTTGGTGGTTGGTGTTGGTTGGTTGGTGTTGGTTGGTGGTTGGTGTTGGTTGGTGGTTGGTGTTGGTTGGTGGTTGGTGTTGGTTGGTGGTTGGTGTTGGTTGGTTGGTGTTGGTTGGTGGTTGGGGTTGGTTGGTTGTTGATGGTTGGTGGTTGGGGTTGGTTGGTTGGTGTTGGTTGGTGGTTGGGATTGGTTGGTTCATGTTGGTTGGTGGTTGGGGTTGGTTGGTTGGTGTTGGTTGGTGGTTGGGGTTGGTTGGTTGGTGTTGGTTGGTGGTTTGTGTTGGTTGGTGGTTGGTGTTGGTTGGTGGTTGGTGTTGGTTGGTGGTTGGTGTTGGTTGGTGGTTGGTGTTGGTTGGTTGGTGTTGTTTGGTGGTTGGGGTTGGTTGGTTGGTGTTGGTTGGTGGTTTGGGTTGGTTGGTTGGTGTTGGTTGGTGGTTGGGGTTGGTTGGTTGGTGTTGGTTAGTGTTTGGGGTTGGTTGGTTGGTGTTGGTTGGTTGTTGGGGTTGGTCGGTTGGTGTTGGTTGGTGGTTGGGGTTGGTTGGTTGGTGTTGGTTGGTGGTTGGTGTTGGTTGGTTGGTGATAATTGGTGGTTTGGGTTGGATGGTTGGTGTTGGTTGGTTGGGGTTGGTTGGTTGGTGTTGGTTGGTGGTTGGGGTTG